>NW_015213939.1:0-902 GCF_001447785.1 Gekko japonicus | reverse complement strand
CCCACCCTCCCCAACGCGGCGCCCTCGGCCTGCGCAGCGCACAGCTCTCGTTTCCATTGTGCTGCTGGAGCAGGGCGGGGGGGGGTCCGACTCTCGGCTCTTGCTTTGTCATTCCGGACATCCATCCGTGTGCCACGCTGGGAAAGGCCAGAGACCCTCGCGGGGGGCGGGCAGGGGAGGGAGGGAGTGGGCCAGCATCGCAGGGCCGGCTAAGGTAGGCCACCAATGTTCCCTCTAAGCTGTGGAGTCCTGTGAGCAAAAATTCTACTTTGTGAGCTACTGGCATTACAGTGTTGAGTGAGCGATTTGGCTGCTGCATAAATTAGTTTGCTCTGGAGCCATCCTTCCTGAGCGAAGGCAAAAATGTGTGAGCCGGAGGCTTAAAAACGGTGAGCTAGCTCACACTAACTCAGCTTAGAGGGAACAGTGGCCACCACCACCCCACACACACACAGGGTCTTCTTCCTCCGGTCAACAGCCATGCCAGGGGGCAGAGCAGGAGCTGTGCAGAAGAGGGGGTGCCCCAGGGTCGAGGTTGCCGGCCTGGGTTTCCTTGGGGTTGCTCGGGCAAACTTTCAGGGGTGCCGCTGCACCTGACAGGCCGCGGAAAGCTTCCATCCTGCACTGCAGGGCAGGTGCTGAGCTGGCCCCCAGGAGAGACCCGTGCGGCTGAGCCCGGGCCGGCCCCCTACCCTCCTCTCCAAGCACAGCCTTGGCTGCGGCCAAGGAGGCACCTCCTGGGCTCTGATCTGTAGGCTCCCCACGTTTCCAGGAGCCCTTTTGGCGCAGGAGTCCCTTCCGGGAGACATGCAGATTCCAAGGCAGCGCGGCCCTTGGCGAGGACTGTACCGCACACTCCGGAGGACGTTTCCGCCGGCCTCCTGCTGTCGGAGGCAGACCCC
>NW_015213938.1:0-841 GCF_001447785.1 Gekko japonicus | reverse complement strand
TGTGATTGTTTCCCCATGTGCCCCAAGTTTACCGCTCACACCCAAGTGAACATTTATTTATTTATACCTGGGATTTTTTCAGGATTTTTTTTGTTTTGTTTTCTTGAGATAACCCAGATACATTTGGGATAAAAACCACATTTAAATATAAAAGCCACATTTATACACACATACACACACACACACAAACCCAGAATATCACAATTTGATTTTACAGTTCATTTGTGAGACTAAAAAACCCCAACACTTTAAATGTTGATGAATTCTAAGGCGTGATGCTAAATACTAAATTGCCAAACTCAGTAAATCTCGATCTGTTTTCTCAATACAAAACTGGAAAAAAAAAATCTAACTCTAGCAGTAACCATTAAGAAGCATCCTGTATATTTTGGGGGTGGGGTGGGGGGTGGGAATATAAAATTCAGAATTTTGCTTGGAAATTGAATCCCCCCAGCCCCCCCATTCAAACCACTGACAACTCATTAAAAACCTCAATCACGTTTGGAAGCAGCAGCACATGCTGTAACGCTAAGGGGCAGGTGTAACTTGCAGCCATAGGCCCAGCTCTATGAAGCCTATGAAGATTTTTTTGGCATAATACATCACGGTTGTTTTGCTCCCTTTCACCCTCCAGGCAGAGCCTGGAGATCTCCCAAAACCACAACTGATCTTCAAACTACAGAGATCAGTTTCCCTGAAGAAAATGGCTGCTCTGGAGAGTAGGGGCTGTAGCATTATTCCCCACAGAGGTCCCCCCCCCCCTTCCTCAACCCCAAGGGTCCCAGATGTCCTGGAGTTTCCTAATGTTGAGTTGGCAACCCTACATTTAGTAATCCTTCTC
>NW_015213937.1:0-854 GCF_001447785.1 Gekko japonicus | reverse complement strand
AAAATTTTCGGAAATTTTACATCTCTAAAGTAAATCAGGGGTCCACAACCTCTTTGAGCCCGCAGGCACCTCCGGAATTCGGACACAGTGGCGCGTGGGCACAGCCACAAAACGGCTGCCGGTTCGCCTTCCGTCGCGCAATGAAGATGTTTTGTGCTGTGGCAGCAGCTGCTGCCAAAACCACATTTTTTAAAAAGAAATCTTCACGGCCCATCAAAACCCCACTGCCCTGACCTGGATGGCCAAGACAAGCCTGATCTCGTCAGATCTCGGAATCTAAGCAGGGTCGGCCCTGGTTAGTCCTTGGATGGGAGACCTCCAAGGAAGCCCAGGGTTGCTACGCAGAGGCAGGCAATTGAAAGCCACCTCTGTTTGTCTGCCCTGACCTGGATGGCCCAGGCTAGCCTGATTTCATCGAGACTTGGAACCTAAGCAGGGCCGGCCCCGGCAAGTACTTGGAAAGGGAGACCTCCAAGGAATACCAGGGCCGGGACGCAGAGGCAAGCAATAGCAAGCCACCTCTCTGAAACGTCCAAGACGTCAACCATGACTTCCAGGTACACACACAAATTACCAAAAAAAAAGCCACGGGTCAATCTGAAGCTTCACTGGGCAGAAGCCCCACCCTGGCCACACCCATTTCCTTAAAACACTTGGCGGGCGCCAGGAAAGGCACTGGTGGACGCCCTTGTGCCCGTGGGCACCACGTTGGGGACCCCCATGCCATTCATTTATTTATATCCCGCCCTCAGCCCACACAGCAGGCTCAGGGCAGGTCCCATCAAACCAAGTGAACAACCACATACATATGCAAATGAAAGTTAAAATCAATTAAAATACATCAGAATCAAAAT
>NW_015213936.1:0-848 GCF_001447785.1 Gekko japonicus | reverse complement strand
CCTTGGTGGGGTGTTTGGATTGCTCTGGCCGTAATAAAATTTCAACATCGCCCTCACCCCCGCCTAACCTATCTCACAGGTTTTTTGTGAAGCCAAAATGGAGGGAAGGGAAAATAATGTACATCAACATGAGCTCCTAGGAGGAAGGGACAGATAAAAATGAACCAAGTAAAGGCTGGTGAAGCCCTGAGAGGTCCTCTTCTGTGGAAGCAAGGTCACAAGGATGAGTTAAACCTTCTTCCTGTTTGTAACCCAAAACTGGCAGTTAATGGGTGTGGCAGACCCACCCGTTTCTGAAACTGGCTTGATTGTTCTTGAGCAAGGGAACAGAGAGATCTTCAGCCATGCTCCTGTCTCATCAAAGGCAAGCCATACCTCTCACACACAGGCTACACCATAAATATATCAACAATTTCAAAAGAGAGGGGAGGTCATAGGGATGTCAGAGCTTCCACCAATGGTGTTTTTTTAACTTTTGTTTTTCAGCTTTATTCCTATTCTGCTGTGTCCCATTCCAAAATCCCCATAATCCTCTGTAACACAATATATTCTCTTTCATGCAGTATCTTGTGAACTGTAGTCCTGATTCTGCTCACTTTGCACACAAGTTTTATCTTTGCATTATGGAATTATGCATGTGGTTGTGACATGGATGAGAGTAGCTGTGGATGTGCTATGTTGGGTCTTCTTCTTCCAGTGCCTGTGCCATCTCAGTCTCCCCAGCTGCCTGCCATATCTTCCAGCAGAAAACACAACAATGGATAGCTGTTGCCATGAATCTGTTCATGAAGCATGTTAAAGGTACAGACCCCACCAGAGATGATAATCAGCGCTCCAATTTGTAAGGT
>NW_015213935.1:0-857 GCF_001447785.1 Gekko japonicus | reverse complement strand
AGAGTGTATTTACAAAGTTCTTCTGGAAAAAATCCCTAAGGATACTACAATCTGGAACACACAGCAGCAAACTTCTTCTTGAAAAACAGTACAATAAAAAAAATCTAGTTCAGTTTAAAAAATAATGTATCAGTTCAAAACTGCATCTGCAAACATGGGCCTATACTTTAAACCTGTTGTGATGGACTGCACTTTTAAAGGCTTGGGAGCCCTGTGTAAACAGATAAAGGACTGTGAAGGGTTAATTCTTCACAGAGCCAGAGCACCTTGAGTGACAGGCTGCTCCAAGCAATCTGATTGGTTAACATCAGCTGAGCAGAGAAAGATTTCTGAACTGGATTCTGAAGAGAATGCAGTCTGATTTTGGCCCTAGCTGAGAAGAGCCGAGTACTGACAGTTTTGGAATTCAGCCCTGAATGAGAACAGTTTAACACAGACAAGAGAGCTGGGGAAAAGTTTGCAAGGGCAAGTGGGTAGCTGAACAAAGACTCCCATTCAGGCCAAGGAAAGGAGATACATCTTCTAGGCTGTAGTCAGGCATGCCATTTGGTGCAGTAGGGAAGCGCTCCTATTTCTCCCGATGGAAAGTGACAGAGGTGCTGGATCACATGTCCTGTGTAGTGGTGACTGCAGACCGTCACTGCCCAATCAGACATGGGGTCAGGAAGTGCTCCAAAATACCCCGGCAAAAATTGACACAGAGTTGTGCGATCACACAGCCCATTTTGCAGTGACCATAGCCCGTTGCTGCTCAATCAGATGGCATGTTCAGGCAAGGGCTTTCCCCCCCATTCTGTGCATTGTGCATGAATAAGGAAGTGAACCTCTGCATGGAAATCTCCATGGAGGGTTATCTC
>NW_015213934.1:0-882 GCF_001447785.1 Gekko japonicus | reverse complement strand
AAAGCTGAGAATTTATACTCTACATCCCTAGAGTTTAGAGCAGATTACTTTTCCCCTCATCTTCATTTCAACAAGGCTCCTTTGTGAAATAATTCCCAGCAAACAGTTGCAATTATAGGGAAAGCTGCAGTTGTTGGATTGCTCATTCTTACATATTTCTGAAATGCTCAGGAGCCAATCATACAAGCATCCCTTACTGCAGGGCAACTCCTTCCCTCCAGATACACCAGTCCTGGCGGCACCCTCACCAGAGAATGCCCTGAATGTATCAAAAGATGTAACCACTTGTTGCCTTCCTCCCAATACATGGCTACATCATGGCAAGACGCCTGAAATCGAACAGCAGTGGAAAGTGTGGGCAGGGCAGAATCAAGGGCAGAGTCCAATTTCGGTCTGCAGCAATGTTCATGCACTAGACCTTTGCCTAGTAATGGTGCATGAGAGGGAAACGGCACACCTCTCTAAACTGAGGACATCTGGGAAAGGGGAGGCGTGTGGGGGAGATGATGCAGAAAAGAAGGTTGGCTGCTGAAGACTTGGGGATAAGTTATGTACACAGCCTTTCTTCAGGGGAGCATGTCAATCAGTCATTCATATCCAGTTTGGCTAATTCTAAATGCTGCTCAGCAGCAGTTTAACTTTGCCTACACGCAGGGCTCTTTTTGTAGAAAAACCCCAGCAGGAACTCATTAGCATAATAGGCCACACCCAACAGCAGAAATTAATTTGCTTATTAGGACACACCCCTGACAGCACAGCTCATTAGCATTTAGGGTTGCCAAGTGTACTCATCCCTCGGAGCGGGGGAGCCTCGCTTGGCTCCGGGAGCTTTCGGTGGGGGGGCGCGCGCCGTCAGCATGTCACAGGAAGTGACGTGCTATG
>NW_015213933.1:0-845 GCF_001447785.1 Gekko japonicus | reverse complement strand
AAAGGTCAGTTGGCTCCCTGAGCACTTTCGCCCCACTTAGGATTGTGCTGTTAAAAGTTCTGTTATGTTGGATCCCAAGCATTCAAAATAACTCCACGTTGAAAAGCAAGTAAGGTTTATTTCATAGCGTTGGTTCAACCAGAACAGGACATTGTTAGGAATAGTTACAGGTAATCGGGGAAGGCATAATAAAGACATTTGAACCAGGTAAGGACCAATGAGCCCAGTTTCCTCTGGCGGGAACAGAACATGCACTTCGCGCCCATTTCATGGGAATGCAACAGTTCTATAATATCAACACAGGTTCAGTTCACATGCTAGATACCCAAAACATTCTAGGCGAAGCGTTCCTCCTACACCCAGCTGCCCGACCTTGGCAAGTTCCGCGGACTACATAACACTCTCAAGCAAAATAAGAGACGAGGGAGAAGGGGGGGCGTAGGATACTACACGGGAACCGGAATGACAATGGCAGCTTGCTGACATACTGCCCCCTCAAAAATACACATTAACCAACAGCTCCCGGAGATTCCGGGAGGCCTCCCGGCTAGCCCGGGAGACTTTCCGGGAGACCTCCCGGTTTGCCCAGGAAACGTTTGTGGAACTCCCGGAGCAGGTAAGGGGCCCGAATATCCCCTACTTCCACCCATTTGCGGTGCTGGGGTCCGAAATCAACCCATTGGATGAGGTACCACAGTTTACCATGCTTCAACCTGGAATCAAGGATTTCATCAATCTCAAAATGTTCTGCCCCCTCTAAGATGATAGGAGGGGGAGGGTCATGAGCAGGCCTCCACGCACAATGACCAGGATCCCTTTTCAGCAAGCTCATGTGGAACACAGGG
>NW_015213932.1:0-861 GCF_001447785.1 Gekko japonicus | reverse complement strand
GCTCACACTAACTCAGCTTAGAGGGACTCCAATCCTGCTGCCAAATAAAGTTACTTATTTTAAACATGCTAATAGCGACTAAAGGGAACCTCCACATCCAGAGGCGATAAAACTCCTGAATACCTGTGCTAGGAGGAAACATCAACACCAGAGACACTTACTTCTCAGGGGTTAAGAAACAACACTTCATAACGGAAATGAGGTTCTGCCAACCCTGGGGAAATATCTCGTAGAGCCTGGGCAAACCACCCAGCAAGGTCACTGCTAGATTCCCAATCCCTGGGACTCGGTAACTCCCTTGAAAAGAGGGTCTGGCAAACCAGCCAAACACTGTCCGTGGGTTCAGGGACAGGTTACTCACAACCAAACACGGCAACTGTAAATTAAGGAGGATTTATTTACAAAGAAAAGTACAGTACAGTTTCAGGGCACGGATAAAACCAGAAAGTAAGACAAACCAAAAGCTTATCTAGCTCAGTACTTGGCCTCTAGGCCCTGTTTGTTGGCCCTCCAGGACGAGGAGGTGGCCACAATGTGAAACAGGATGCTGCACTAGATGGACCACTGGCCTGATCCAGCAGGGCTCTTCTTTCATTCTCAGCTCCAGTGGCTGGTCTCTATATCGATAGAAACTGCTGTGACAAAAACACAGTCGGCTTCTTTCCCACACGTAGTTTACTTGAGTTCAGCCTGGGTCTTATCAAGTACTTCTTTTTCATACTGCTTTGGGCAGCAAACTTTCAGTTAAAGACAGACAAAACTCATTTTCATTTACAAAAGCCTCCAAAACAAAAAACTAGAATGCTGTATGTGAACTATAGGATGGCCCCATGAAAAACAGCTACATCTTGCTGTTTGGAA
>NW_015213931.1:0-903 GCF_001447785.1 Gekko japonicus | reverse complement strand
ATAAACAAAATATTGCAAGAGTGGTAATGGGAATTCTAATTCAGAGAACCTGCTTACATTATGTTTTTGCTATGTGTCTGTGTCCTTTATAAAGTTTATCTCTCCGCTACCTGGCATTACATTTTATGACACACATGGCCCAGCCCGACAAAGTCCAATTTATGTGAAATCCGGCCCTCCATAACAAATGAGTTCGACACCCCTGCTCTATGGTATACCACAGATTCCAGGTGAAATCCCAAACTACCCCTTCACACAGGGCTGCCAGGCCCCAACTGGCACTCAGTAAGATGGCAAAGGGGACTCACCAGTAGTGCGGGAGGCCTAGCCTGGCATCTCAGCGATATTGCTAGCAGCATGGCAACATCACTTTCGGTGTCCACAAAGATGTCATTGCATCATTGGCAATTGGTATTTAGGCAAAACCTCTATGGCAAAAACAGCTTCTATCATAGAATTTTGCCCAAATCCCAGAGTGTCCCCATGTTGTCAGTGATGCAATGATTTAACTTCTGGTGTAAGCCAGAAGTGAAATCATATGTTGTCAGTGACATCACTACAGTGCCTTTCCCACTCCTGGGAAGTCCCCCCTGTCCCTGCCAGTTAGTTGCCAAGGAGTACCTGGCAACAACGCTCCCTCTAAGCTGTGGAGTCTTGTGAGCAGAGATTCTTCTTTGGGAGATACTGGCATTCAAGTGGTGAGCGAGCGATTTGGCTCCTGCACGAATTAGTTTGCTCTGGAGCCCTCTTTCCTGGGCTAGGAGGAAAATGTGTGAGCCGGAGGCTAAAAAACTGTGAGATAGCTCACACTAACTCAGCTTAGAGGGAACACTGCCTGGCAACCCTACAATGCACCACTTCCATATCTCCAGGCATTTCCCAGGCCAGAGTTGGCAACCCTAT
>NW_015213930.1:0-852 GCF_001447785.1 Gekko japonicus | reverse complement strand
TGTGGAAGCTTTTAAACATGATATAAAGTCGGTCAGCGTCCCCGGCGTCGCCTCACTTGTAGACCACGATATCTGTTTTCAGTTTCTGTTTCTATTTCACGGAATCTGGCTCGGGTCGATTTGCTACTGTGGAAGCCTCCGCTTGACAAAGGATCAGTAACCGGCGGCTCCGAAGAGTCAAAGGAAGACTGTTGAATATATTGTGGGAACGTTCATGATTGGCTCTTATGCGCACAATCGTATTGGTTGATATGTGTACAGTAGGTGTGGCTACATTGGCCTGGAATGTTTAAAAGCAGGACAGCTGCAATGTTAAAGCTGTTCTGGCTATCTGATATTGATCCGTGTTGGAGTTGTGTTCAAATTGAAGAATAAAGCTGTGTTCTCACTGAATCACTCTCCGATCATTTTGTGAAGCGCACGATTTAACAATTGGTGACGAAGGTGAGATATTAGTGCGGGTAGGCATAAACCCCACGATGGACAACAGCGGGCATCGTGCCGTGGTCGATCAGCAGGCACCACCCGCTCCGGCGGCCAATAGCCAGAAGTTCGAGGCATTCGAACCTACCACCTAGGACTGGGATGCTTACCTGACGTGGTTTGAGTTCCACCTCGAGGCGAACGACATTGCCACTGAAGAGAAGAAGCGGGCAATCCTCCTGAGCTCGTGCGGCAAGAGCGTGTTTGACATTGCCCGGTCGCTGGTAGCACCAGCGGACATCAAGACGGTTCCGTTCAAGGACCTGACGGAGAAGTTGAAGGCGCATTTCTCTCCTCAGCCATCTGAAATAGCTTGCCGACATGCCTTCTATAAACAAAGCCAGGCTGCCAATGAGTTGGTGGCCGAAT
>NW_015213929.1:0-841 GCF_001447785.1 Gekko japonicus | reverse complement strand
TATAAATCCAACTACTACTACTACTACTCCTGATCTGTGTGTCTCGAGGGAATTTTCCCCACCTCTGAAGAAGGTGAACAGGGAATCTCCCAACATCTCTCTTTCTTGTCAGAGTCTCCATTTTGGTGGAACGATAACAAGCTGGAGACATTCCCTATGGTGAAGAACTCTTGGGGGGGGGGACCTTTCAAAAAAGTCACAGTCTCTCTAATTAACACTGGAGTCTTTTCATGTGCCTTCCCACCTTTCCTCCCATGGGCTCATTTCTACACGCATATTTATTACCTATTGATGTCACCCTTCAATCTCTCAGCACCTAATGACTCACAGCTGTGTGTGTGTGTGAACAGCTGTCACAGAAAACTGCAGTGTTTCAGGTAAAAAGACATCTCTTTATGATTTTTGATCTTCAAAAGCCGATGTATGTATGTGTGTGTGGTGGTTAAAGTATTAAGCTAGGTTTTGGGAGATCCAGGTTCAAATTCATCCTTAGACAGGAAACTCACAGCGTGTTCATGGGTTAGTCATTCTCTGTCTCCCTAATCCACTTTTCAGGGTTGTTGAGAGGATATATATATATATTTTTATGCCTTTTATGCCAGACATTTGCCTTCAATTCTATGGGCCCATTCAGGTTTTGATGCTGTGTTAACATGTTACGATGCAGAGGAAATGCAAGGTAAACATATTGCGGCTCATGAAAAACACTTTCCAGTGCTGATTGTTCATGTTGCTGGCATCACATCACATTTAGGCCACGGTCAGATGTGACATTTGGTGCAAAGAGCAAGCGAGCCTATTTCCCCCAGTTGGAAATTGACACGGCATTGTGCGATCACAC
>NW_015213928.1:0-906 GCF_001447785.1 Gekko japonicus | reverse complement strand
GAAACCCATTCTAGTTGACCATCCCCAACCTTGAAATGAAGAGGACCTCTTCTTCTTGTAGCAGAGAAGCGAAGAACCTTGGACTTTGCATAATTCACGATAAGCTCTTCTTGTTTGGATTTTATTTTTCCTTATCTACCCATCATAGGCTCATAAAGTATATGATCAAATTTCTTTCTTGTAGTGCTGTCACAATATGTGTCAACTGGGGATGTCAATGGCAAGACTGATTCTATTTTTACACTGAAATCATATTCTTAATACTCCACCCCTCAGAATGTGATTGCCATCGTATCTTTCAATATTTTTCAATGACTTCTTGGCCATAAATAATTGTGGATTCCTTCTTTAGTATTAATTGTTTCCACGTTAATGTTCCTTCTATTTGGGTTTATAATCCAATCTGAAAGTCAGACTAGTGCAGCTGCTTGGTGGTACCATTTGGTATTTGGTACAGCTAAACCTCCTTCCCCCACCCATCCTGTAATACTTTAAATCTTATTCTTAGATTCGTCCCATTCCACACACAGTTATTTATAATTTTCTGCCATTTTAAAAAAATCATTTCATCTATATACATCAGTAACATTTGAAACAGAAAAGTCTACTTTAGTAATATATTCATTTTAGCAGCAGAAATTCTTCCTGACCACGAATTTTTTGGAGTATATGTATATAACAGGACAATGTGAAAATTTATAATCCCCAAAAAGTTTGGAAGAGCATTACTGAGGATTTACAAAAATGGGGAAGACTCTTGCTTTTTTCTATTGCTACAGACTAACACAACTACCTACCTTGATCTGTTACAGTAGACTGTGACCCAGGGGTCTTCAACCATATTAAAACTGTGGATACTTTTGCAGTGTTGTGAAACGTAGCAGGCACCACCTCAAAATGGCTGCT
>NW_015213927.1:0-847 GCF_001447785.1 Gekko japonicus | reverse complement strand
CCCACATGCTGCCTGAGCTCCAAGAGATATATGTAATGTATTCTTTATTCTGTGCATAAACACACCTTGGGATACTCATTAGTGAAGACCAAGCTATTCAGTGTATGGGGCATTTTGCCACCACTGTGTTAGTTCAGAACGTTATTTTTTCCTATGGAAGTGAATACGGGAGAAAGGGGCATCCTCAGAAGCATGACTGGGTGGGGCCTAAACCCTTACACCGAGTGACCACAGCATCTGTACCTGAAAACAGGTTTTTCCCCCTACTACTGGCCAGAGTCCTAGACTGAGGTTTGTTTACCACAAAATGTAATAGGTATCACTGAAAATGGAGCCTACTCAATGGCACCCACAGAGTAACCCTTCTCATGCTGGATCTTTTTTCTTTTCTTTTTTAAAAAGAAAACTACTTACCTTTTGGACCAAACACATGCAGCTTTCCATTTTGCCAGTTCTTCTGTTCCTGAAACACAGGCAGAAGTAAGAACCAACCAAGATTAGCCACTGAAGGGGCAAACTAGATGTGGGTTCTGTCAGAAGAGAGGGATATACATGTATTTTTGCATGCATCCACTAGTTTTTATCTAGCAGTGACAGGGTCAGATGGTGCCAGGGTGCCAGCTTGTCCAATTGTGTGGAATATTTTTCAGTTTATTCAGTCTGATGATGTAGACAGGATTGTTGAAAGTTCGAGGCCTATCACCTGCTTGTATTACCCTTGTCCTTCCTGGTTACTTAAATCGGGGGGCAGAGGAGGGCTGCTGTCTAACTGGGTTTGAGAAATAGTTAATGCTTTCTTAAGAAATGTGGTGGTTGCTCCAGCCTTGAAACAGGCTGTGGTGTGTCC
>NW_015213926.1:0-870 GCF_001447785.1 Gekko japonicus | reverse complement strand
CCCTGTATAAAGCTGTTGATGATGATGTTAATACTGGGGCCAGGGCCTCATTTAAAAAGGCATTTTATTGAGCAGAGCTTCTGCCTGAATGTTGAATAATTACTATTATGCGTCACCTCACTCCCCGACATTTTGTGGCTGCCTCCACCTCTTGCACCCACTACCCTGTATCAAAATCCCAAAGGAGCTCGAAAAGTTTGGGGACCCCAATCTACACGCTGCAAAGTCATCTTGTTTGTCGGGGAACGACACGAGGACTTCGCGTCATGTGTGCAGTGGGAGTTTCGTTTCTTCTGCCAGCTCTTTTCTGTTTGGGACCACAGCACATGGGGAGAAGCAGTTGTGCAATGCTCCCTCTAAGCTGTAGAGCCTCGTGAGCAAAAATTCTACTTTGTGAGCCACTGGCGTTAAAGTTGTGAGCGAGCGATTTGGCTGCTACATAAATTTAGTTTGCTCTGGAGCCCTCCTTCCTGAGCTAAGACAAAAATGTGTGAGCCGGAGGCTCAAAAACAGTGAGCTAGCTCACACTAACTCAGCTTAGAGGGAACACTGCCGCCATGTTGTTTTTACACTCACAAATTGGCCCATGGAGTCGCCATTGGCTCTGTAGTCATGTAAGTAACCTGATTTTTACACCAATCCAATGGCAGCTCCATGGGGCAGTTTGCAGATGTGAACTGAACACAGTGTGTGTTTGTGTGTGGGTGAGTAAGCTACAACTTCTTCTGCCTGCACGCTGTGGTCACAAGCAGAAAACAGCTGCTGTGCATCTGGGTGGCACAAAACTCCCATTGCACATAGGATACGAAGACTCTGTATTGGGCCTTACTTCAGTGAGGGCCTATCCACAGTTCAGTGTCCTCACAGGCT
>NW_015213925.1:0-856 GCF_001447785.1 Gekko japonicus | reverse complement strand
GCAAACCATTTGGACTTCAGATTGCCCCTACCAAAATCCAATGTGACAGAAACAATGGAAATGGCAGACCCCTTTCCACGATGGAGATGCGACTGCCGTGCAAAGACTGAAACAGACGCTTTTCAAAGTATCCCCCATCAGTACCTGTCAGGCCCCACTGCCTGCTATTACGGTTGCCAACTCCAGGTTGGGAATTCCGGAGATTTGGGGGTGGAGCCTGAGGAAGGCTGGGGAGGGGAGGGACTTCACCAGGGTAGCAGGGATTTATGTTATGGCCACAAAGGTACCATCTGTATATTGGGAAGGGGAGAATTTACAGTCAAAGTAGTTCAGTGATGGAACCGGCTGCCTAGGGAGGTGGTGAGCTGAAGAAACACTTGTCAGGGATACTCTAGGCTAATCCTGCACTGAGCAGGGGGTTAGACTAGATGACCTCTAGGGAACCTTCCAAGTCTGTGATTCTGTGTCAGTTGCAATGCCTCCCTCTAAGCTGTGGAGTCTTGTGAGCAAAATTCCTGCTTTGTGAGCGACCGGCATTAAAGTTGCGAGCGAGCGATTTGGCTGCTGCATAAATCAGTTTGCTCTGGAGCCGTCCCTTCCTGAGCCGAGACAAAAATGTGTGAGCCGGAGGCTAAAAAATTGTGAGCTAGCTCACATTCACTCAGCTTAGAGGGAACACTGGTCCACTGTGCCCTTAGGGAGACTGGTCACACCCCAACTCTCTACAATACACTCTCTTCTTTTAGAAACCTTTCTTTCCTACTGGCGGAGGGGTAGAGTTGTTGTTTTTAATCCAACAATTAAAGAGATTTCATATTTTCTGTCCTTCCTCTCATGTAAGGCACAGGACGCTGTT
>NW_015213924.1:0-861 GCF_001447785.1 Gekko japonicus | reverse complement strand
GGCATAAATCCAATCTCTTCTTCCCTTTTCTAACTGTGCATCAGAAGATGATTTTGATAAACAGGGTTGCTCTATGCATATGTTATTACCTTCACCACTGGCATTTTCATGGTTCTTCAAGCATCTTGGATACTGAGACCTTTTTCTCCCCCTGCTTTCCACCAATCTGCAACTTGAATAAATTAGGCAATATAAACATGGTCATGCATACTTTTTTTTTTGGGGGGGGAAGCAGAATGTGCATGTTAGCCATTGCTGAAGGAGCCACAGAGCCCTTCACTCACCTGTGCACTGAAATCGTTGCCTGTTTGCTCTTTACCGAGAGTTACCAGACATAATCTGTCTTTAATCTTCTTATTACTGCTCCCATGATTACTAGAAATAACTTTGGTGTTTTCTCGCCTCCATATTCTGAGCTCTGCACTCAGTATGCATTACACCAGACTTATGTGGTGGAATCTGAATTCTATAGCTTTATTAGGTAGATGTGAATCAAGCAAGGAAAGTTGCCACCTGTGGAATTTCTGCCCAAACATGCACTACAGTTGTGTGTGTGTGTGTTTTAATCCAGGATTTAGCCCTGCACTCTAACCACTAGACTACACAGGAAGGGATTGTAGAAAGCAGAGGCACTGGGTGAGACTGAGTGAAAAAAAGGTGGCTTGATCCAACCCTTTATCCCCCGCTGCAGCTGATTATTCTATAGCTCGCAAGTTGAAACTCTGTGATATGCAAATGCTTCCTTTGGACATTACACCAGCAACTCAGAAGCAGATATATGTCTCATTTGGCCCCTCTCTGCAACTGTCGAAACAGCCTTCCACAACTTTGCCATTCAGCCTGCTTCCAGCCAGTCCGCAA
>NW_015213923.1:0-707 GCF_001447785.1 Gekko japonicus | reverse complement strand
TTTTAGTTAGTGTGGGTATCTTTCCTTCAGAGCATAGTGTTCCAACCATGGAACTGCCATGGCAGTAATTCGGTCCACTGTAACCCCTGCCGTGAAGATCAGATTGAACGTGTGCCCCGCTCAGTGAGTGGGGGTCATAACATATTGGGAGAGTCCTAGTGCTGCCAGGGATGACACCAGGTCCATTGCCTGCATGAAAGTCACGTCATCGGCATGGACACTGAAGTCACCAAAGACTAGCAGTCTAGGGTGCTCCAGTGCCCAGCCTGATGGCAGGCCGTTTGCTGGTGCATTGGGCAGATGGTACACCAGCCAAATGGCCAAACTCTCCCTGGCTTCCCTCACAAAGCCATCACACTCTATGCCCATGAACTTCGGGTCATGCTTGCAGCCTAAGGGTCATGCTTGCAGCCAGCTGCTCAGAATCCTGCAACTACTCATCTTTGTCATCAGCAAGCAGCTGGTGTCAGGCCAGGAGGCACACACTTTACCTTTTTGTCTGTAGTTCTGTTCTCAGTCTGTGTCTGAGACACTCTAAAGGTACAGGAGATATTGGTGGGCTGGAAACTGCTGAGGATCACTTGCTGAATCAGGGCTGGAAGGTGTCAGTGGCTCTGCACCAGCTGTTTGCCATGATTCCTGAAAAGCCTGCATCTCATTTACTTGCTGGTCAAGTTCAAACGGTAGGGACTTAACAGAAGCAGAAG
>NW_015213922.1:0-867 GCF_001447785.1 Gekko japonicus | reverse complement strand
ATTTCACGTACGTATTGAAACCAACCGGTCAGCTATTAAGTTTTCAGGCTTCTACATTCAGCAAAAGCAGCAGGGCTTAATTTGAACCAGGACTCACCGGAACTGTGCTCACTGCATGCCCAACCTTTCCAGTGGCCAGTTGCAGCCCAGGGACACGTTATAGAAGAGAGGACAAGAGTGCCTCTAAACATGTGGCAAACGCCCCTGGCGGCTGTCGCCACTGAGTAACCATAAGGAAGTCCCATGTATCTGTTAAAGGCTTTCACAGAAGGAGGCATGACTTTCAAGCAGGCTTGAGGTGTGACTAGAGTTGCCATCCTCCAGGTGGGGCCTGGAGTTTTCCCAGAACCGATCTCCAGACTACAGAGATCAGTTGCCCTGAAGGAAATGGCAGCTTCGGAAGGCAGACCACATGAATCACATCCCTGCTAAGCTCCATCTCCTCTCTATGTACACCCGCTTTTCTCCCCAGGGGAGACGCAAAGCAGCTTATGTTGCTCTCCTCTGCTCCCTTTCACCCTCATGACAGCCCTGTGAGGTAGGTTCAGTTGAATGTGTGTGATTGGCCCAATCTGCATGCGCCCCCTCGCCCAGATTGCCCGGAGGCATAGGCTAGGGTGCCATCAATATGCAGATGACACCCAGCTATATCTGTTGTGGGGCGGTCAGTCCGACTCTACCCCAGATGACCTGGAGCGGGCGCTTCAGGACGTGGCAGGCTGGCTTAGACTGAGCCGATGGAAATTGAATCCAACGAAGACGGAGGTCCTGTGCCTCGAGTCGGAGCGGCTCAGGAGTAAGGATCCCACTACCAACCAGCGCCAAGGATCAGGAATTTGGGAGACCCAGGTAGCAGCCACTGCCAAG
>NW_015213921.1:0-837 GCF_001447785.1 Gekko japonicus | reverse complement strand
AATAAACTGAAGCTCAGTCCAGACGAGATAGAGGTGCTGCTGGTTGGCAGTTTGACTGACCAGGAAGGAAAAGAAAATGCAAAATCAAACCACAATCCACATAATACCTTTTATCAGGAGCAGTTATGGTGTCACAAAGCAGCATATGAGCTTTTGAGTTCCATATACTCTTCCACAAGTGTAGGCTGGTCAGTATGGCCATGTCACAGGGAAGTGGTAAGGATTAAGCACATGTTAAAGTTGCCAACCTCTGCGTGGGGCCTGGAAAGGGAATTTGGGATGCATTTCTCAGATTAGGCAGTGCCACTCTTTGAACAACAAAACATCTGTGGCTGATTCTGCATGTCAAAGTACCATTAAAGCCATTCATTTGTGACATTCTTTCTTTGATTTTCACCACTGGTATGATGAGCTTCAGTAGTGTAAAAAGAGAGATTGGCACCTGTATGTCTTGAAGATGCCAGTAACGATGTCTGTCATGTGGAAAGACTTTTACATGTATGTTTTTCTGTGATAGATATTGATGAATGCTCACTTGGCCAGCATCAGTGTGGAGAATTTTCCCATTGTTACAACACACAAGGATCCTATAAGTGTAAATGTAAGGAAGGATACAGAGGTGACGGAATGAACTGCATGAGTACGTAATGCTCCTTGTGATCTTGAATTCCAAAACTAAATATAATCATGCATCTTTTGAGATCCAATCATGTCTCAGAGACATTAAAGGACTGGACAGTATATTTCAAGTTTTATGAGTCTTAATATGCCAGCATAAAAATACATAGCTTCAAGTTCTTTTCATTCATAGAATGAAAATTCACTGAACCCAATTTG
>NW_015213920.1:0-837 GCF_001447785.1 Gekko japonicus | reverse complement strand
CAATATTTGTATTATAGGTGATTTTAATGTGGTTTTTGACCCAGAAATTGATAGGAAGTTATCATTAAAGAAAAAGATAAAAGGAAGTCATGTCCTACAAAAAAATTTTTTTGCTATAGCAGAAGAATATAGTTTAATAGATATATGAAGAACTAGAAATATGGAGTCAAAAGATTTCTCTTACTACCCTGCTAGGCATAACTCCTGGTCGAGGCTTGATATGGCATGGACATCTGCTAACTGGATACATGAGGTTTTGGACGCAGAAATACTACCAAAAACGTTTGCTGATCATAACCCACTACTACTTTTACTCCGAGAAATAAGGAAGAAAACCTGATGGAAAATGAACTTGGGTCTATTAAGAGATGCTGAGTTCATAAAAAGCACCAAATTGGAGATTCAAGAAATATGCAACCAGAGATACCTATTGGAACTGTATGGGACACTTTTAAGGCATATATAAGGGGATGGTGTATCAAGCAGGAGGCATGGAGAAAGAAGAAAAGGAATGAAAAATATGTAAAATTAGGGTTACAAATTAAAATGGAAGAAGATAAACTCCAAAAACTAGAAACTAAGGGAGGAACAGAAAAATTAAAGTTACTACAACATGAAATGAACTTAGTATTAACACAGGAAATTGCAAGGAATATAGAATATGCAAAATTATATCATTTTGAGAATGCAAATAAACCGACCAGACTTAGGAAAGAAAGAGATAAATGTACAACATTGGCTTTAAAAAATGAAAAGGGTAAATTAAAATATGGATTAGAAGAAATAAAAGGAATTACAGAAAGATTCAATAAAAATTTATATAAACAAGAACCACAG
>NW_015213919.1:0-866 GCF_001447785.1 Gekko japonicus | reverse complement strand
AACGGAGATGAACACCACAACCCTGGAGTTAGATTTGACTGGCTGTCAAGCAAGAGAATACCTTTACCTCCATAATTTAAGCACAGCACTACCTGTGACCTGTAACATTACCTGCTGTGGTGTCTGTGAGCTCCATGGCACCTGCCGGGACTTTCCTTGGTGTCTGCTGAGCTTTTCAGAAAGTAGGCAGGGCCATTGTAAGGCAGGGCCTGTGATTGGCTGTCCTCATTCAAATGAAAGGGTTTTCCACTGGAGGATGAGGAGGATGGGGGAGCACCTGGGCTTCCTTTAGTCAGCATGTTGTTCCGTTTCCCCTTCAGGCTTTCCTTCTTCCCAGGAGTTACGAGAAGGAAGGTATTCCATTCGGCTCTGCCTCCTGTGGCAGCCATTTTGGGGTGGCACTCACCACCGTCTTTTTTTTTTATAGTCCGTATGTAGTTCCTTTCCCCCTTCACACTGTCCTTCTTCCCAGGAGTGTGAGAAGGAAGGTATTCCATTTGGCTCCGCCTCGTATGGCAGCCATTTTGGGGTGGCGCTCACCACCCTCTCTTTCCCCCCCAGTTTATTTTGAAACAAGGTCATCTCGAAGAGTACTCATAAAAGCAGTGAAACTGCCACATGCAATACCAAGACCAACAAAAAGGACTTACTTGTGCCATTATAATCCAACATTTCAAAATTCTCACAAACGTTTCACAATAGGGCATGTTTTCGTCTATGACATTCAGGGCTCTTTTTGTAGCAGGAACTTCCTTTGCATATTACGCGACACCCCCCTAATGTAGCCAATCCTCCAAGAGCTTATAGTAGCCCCTGTAAGAAGAGCCCTGGGTGTTACCCAGGGCTATTTCTGGGCAGGAACCCAC
>NW_015213918.1:0-861 GCF_001447785.1 Gekko japonicus | reverse complement strand
CTATTTTCCCTCCGGCACAGTTCCCAGTCAGTCCCGCCCTCTCCAACTCAGCGCGACTCATCTGCAGCCCCACTGAGCCAGCCAGCGTGAGCCCAGCCCAAAAACGCTGATTCCCTTTCCTCAGCTCACAACAGCCAGCCACTAGGCAGCCCACGGGGGGAAGGGAAGTTCTTTGGGGGGGGGGACCCGGGACTGGGGAGGCGTTTGGGGACGAAGAGCCATCGTAAGAGTTCTGCTGTCTGCTGATGAGCTTTCGTTGTGGGGGGAGGGGGTGGTAGCGGCGGGAGGGAGGCTTTGTATCATTAGAAAATAAAGGGGGGGGAGAAGAGCCATTGTAGAGGTTTATGACATTATGCAGAGTGTGAAGGAAGTCTTTAGGGAAGGGAAGTTCTGCTGTCTGCTGATGAGCTTTTGTTGGGGGAGGGAGGCTTTTGTATAATTAGAAAATAAAGGGGGGGGAGTCACTGATTAATTTTTAAAATGGGATTAGACAAACCCATAGAAGATGGTATCAGTGAGGAGCTATTAGCCATCATGGCTAAATTAAACGTTAGAAAATAGATGGGGGGGGGTGTACCACCAGGCTTCTACAGTATCCTGTGTTACACAGTGTCCATACAGTTGCCCCACAAGATCAGGAGGGCACAGAGGCCAAGGTCTTCCCCTGATTTTCCCTCCTACCACTGGTGGTCAGAGGTTTGCCATCACTGGATAGTCACTGATTGACCTCTCCTCCATGAATCCCCTTTTAAAGCTATCAGTACACCCACGATTTAGTCAGTGAAGCCCACAATTCAGTCAGTGAATAACACCCCCCACACCCAGTTCCCTGTAAACTATGGAATCCTGTGAGCAAAAATT
>NW_015213917.1:0-853 GCF_001447785.1 Gekko japonicus | reverse complement strand
GACATGCCCAGCGTGATGATGTCACCATGTTGGCCTGATCCGGGCACTTTGGGCGTGGGGTTCCCCCTGCCAGCCGGATCCGGGCTTGCAGATCGGGGCCCCTAAAGCGGGCAAACCCCCGCCCTCCAGGGAATCTGGCAACCCTATGAGGAAAGGGTGAACAGTCTTGGACTTTTCAGGTTAGAAAAGAGACGATTAAGGGGGGGACATGATAGAGGTTTATAATATTATGGATGGGGTACAGAGAGTTAACCAAGAGAACTTATCCTCAATACTAGAACAGGGAAGACATCCAATGAAGCTGATGGGCAGTAGATTCAGGACAGACAAAAAGGAAATTCTTCTTTACACAACTTCTTTACCGGTCTGAATAGGGATAGAGGATTCTTCTCTCAGTACAGGTGCTAATTTTGTGCTCCCCAAGCATATCTCCTCTGCTCTAAGCAAGCTGATCACAATGTGTGTCTGTCAGCAAGCTGCCAAAGTTCCATTGTCCTGAGTTTCGTTCCCCCCCCCCAAGGTGCGCTTTCCTTCCCTAATGTTTCATTACGCATGCGCACCCTCGCCCCTTCGCTTCTTTGCAGCTGTAACGCATTAGATACCGCCAAGGCCGCTGGAGAGAGTTGAAGGCGATTGCTTTGATTTAGAAAGGGATGAGCCGTGGGAATGCTGTACCTGTTTGGGTTTCCTGGACGGTTCGTTCCCAAGCCTCTTGGCGGGCGCGGGAACAATCCCAATTGCTTGTTTGAATGTACTATAATCATTTGTGCACGTAGTTACCCCCCATTCTGAACAGTGACTCTGTACGTGTAACCATAGCTTCAAATAAACGTATAACCTTTTTATAAGTGTG
>NW_015213916.1:0-853 GCF_001447785.1 Gekko japonicus | reverse complement strand
GCTTTCCTCATCTGCATGTACCATTTTTTTGTATTAAAAAAGACCTTATCATGTGTTGGATATGAACATGTGACTTCCTTTCCCGTGACACATTTAATCAGGTCAGTGGAGAATTGCTTATCTCTGTTAGTTTACCTCTTTCCTGGTCATAACTTTAAAAAAATATTGAAGTGAAAATGTGTAGCCTTCTTGTTCTTATAAACTTAGCTCATGAAGTCAGAAGTGATGACTGTCCTGCTGACTCTGGAACAGAGTTTTAAAACTTTGTTAACTTACGATAGTTGTACTTCCTTCCATGGAGCTCCTAAGCAGTCTCCAATCCAGACACTGACTAAACTGAGATAAGTTTAGATTTAACAATATGCTTTCAGTCCCCCTGGGGTTCTGCTTACAGTAAGACAAGGATTATTTTGCAAGTACTCAGAAAGCTAACATGAAACCACTAATTCATCATGGTTCTCATGATTTCAGCTTTTTGGCAATTTAATGGTTTATGAGTATGAGTTCCAGAAAGTAACATTAATCCCCACAGAGTGCATATAGATTGCTTAGAGCAGGGGCCCCCAACCATTTTGAGCCTGCAGGCACCTTTGGAATTCTGAAACGGTGTGCAAAAGGTGCAGCCACAAAATGGCCGCTGCAGGAAGTGGAGCCAGCCTAGGGTTGCCATTTGTCTGTTGGGGGTGGGGATTCCCCTGATTTTATGGGCTCCTGCCTGCTGCCAGCCAGCTGGCGAGTGGGAGGGAATCCCCTCCCCCAACAGCGACATCACATGTGACATGCCTGAGTCACCAGGAAGTGATGTTGGCAACGTTGGGGGTGACGCTCTGGCTTTTGGGTTGCCCCCATTGTC
>NW_015213915.1:0-872 GCF_001447785.1 Gekko japonicus | reverse complement strand
CTCGGCAGCCACCCCTCCTCCAGCAGGGCACCGAGTGCCCCTATTGGCTGTGCAGCCCACTGAGCTCCGCCTGGCTAGGCTGTCTCCTGGCAGCCACCTGCTCTGCCCTCTCCCCAGCCAGCCCTCTGTCCAGGTCAGCTGGTGGGACCACCCAAGCCGGCCGGAGGAGGCAGGGGCTGAGGCCAGAGGGAGAGTGACGTCCCTCGGCCTCTCTCCCTCCCTCCTTGGCTTTGTTCCTCCCTCCCACATCTATCACCGCTGTCACCACCTGACGAGTGCTGCCCTGAGCCCCACAAGGGCTCTGCCTGCCACCAGTGGTGGGAAAACTAAGGTGCTCCAGCCAAGCGACGGACTTCCCAGTAGACGCAGGTGGGTGTGCCCTGGTGCAGGCCTCACTTGGCACTTCCCGCTAATTAAAAAACCTATTTCTAGTGAGGCCTTGTGGGGCCTGGTTGATGCGTGATGGGGCTGGGGCCCTGAGGGCCCCACCGTAGCTACGGGCCTGGGCGGAGTACAGTGTGGGGCAAGAACAAGCAATATGGCGCTGGTGGGAGGGAAATGCCAGCTGAGAACCAAGTAAAGTGGCAAAGAAGCCAGCAGAGTCCCCTCCACAGCCCCATCCCAGCCCAGGTTAAGGGAAGGCTCAGACCCAAGCAGGAAGCCCCACCTTTAGACCGCCCCACCTTCTCCCCACCAAGCATCCCTTGGCCCACCTCAGAGGAAGGGTCGCGGAAGGTGGCCGAGATCAGCCATCGGGACCAGGGCAGACTTCCCAACCCCATCTTTCCTCAGTAATGACCACTTTACACCTCACGGCAATAAGAAGTCAGGAAAGAACATAAAGACCCTCACCCAGAGAGGCCACGTTCCCA
>NW_015213914.1:0-865 GCF_001447785.1 Gekko japonicus | reverse complement strand
CTTTACATCAGGTTAAGATTTTAATGAATCAAATTAATTTATTATGCATTGTGTGTGGGGGGAAAAGCTTCACTCCTCCCAATTTCAGTCAATCACTCGAGTGGTTTTCATTTCAAGACAGTGCAATCATTTCTCACCATAGTTAAATTTCTGTGCCACTCAATTCTATTCTCATCAATGGTGACCTCTTGGCCTGGGGGAGCTTGGGGGTCCAGGGTTCCAACCTTGACTCTGTTATAGGAGTTATTTGGAAAAGTGACCAAGTTTGTAATATCAAATCCAGTTGCTAATTCTCCATCATCGTCAAACATAATTTGATTGCCAGAGGTGTTGTTGAATGTGATCCTCTGAAGAATGGGATGAAGCTAAATAGAAACAGAAATAATCAAGAATTTTAGACTTCCGCTACGACACATCGACGGGCGGGAGCTTGGTTTGCTCTATCCCCGCCCGAACTGTTTTTTTAGCTCCATTCGAGCCTCCTGTGTGTCAGGAGAGCTCGACCAGCTCCCCAGAAGTGGGGGTTGGAGCATGGGGCATCTTTTTGGCCCTCCCCCACAATCAGCAGGGTGGGTGTGTGTGTCCAGAACAGCCCCGAAGCCAAGGCGAGCAACAGGAGAACATGGCCACCATGTTCGACTAGACGCGACCATCCGTTTTTATTTCTCAAACGTTTAAAAGCATTATAAATACAGCAGCGCAGCGACATAGAAACAGAGAAAAGAGTCTTGAGAGAGTTGGATGAGAAGATATCCCCCCAAAACACTTGTGTTCTAAAGGGAAAACGGCCATCAAGCAATGGACTTAACTGTAAGCCTTCCATAGTATTTTCTGCGGGGGGGGAAGAGAGCTTCGTGAATCATGC
>NW_015213913.1:0-990 GCF_001447785.1 Gekko japonicus | reverse complement strand
GGTAGCCATGCTCGCCTGTAGTAGCAGAGAAATATTCGAGTCCAGTAGCACCTCAAATACCGACAAAAGTTTCCACGGCTTCCAACGTTTTCACGCACAGTATTATTATAATATACAGTGTGGCATTAATACTGCAATACCATTATTATAGTGCAATAGCATTCATTGGCCGAATCTGCATTTGTCTTTCCCATCGGTGTCCCAGCCTTCTGACTCCGTCTTCAAAAAGGCTGTCTACATTTGGTGTCCTTTTCACACCTCAAGAGTGCTAGCATACTTTTGCATGTCCACATATGTTTATCGCCTTTTCGTGGCGGCTCCACTGTCACTGCACCTCCGCACTGCTTTAAAAGAACCTTCTCCAAACAACATTCAAACAAGCATAGAGAAAGACGGCGTCACAGCAGCACGGGAAAACGATTTTAAAATGCAAATGCAGATGCGACCATTGTAACACTGTACTTATTCCCAGCTTTCATGACAAAAGTAAGTCTCTAGACCCTTTGGGTTGCAGAGTTATAAGCAGAAATGTGCAGCCTTCCCCCCCCCCCGATAACTCTGCAATCCCTATTTAAAAATAGGGAGGTCCCGCATTAAATAGATCAACAGGTAGCCTCAACCATGCCAATTCTCAGCCTCGGCTCCCCTGTCCCCATATAGACAATATAAAGATAATAAACTAAACTATTTATAACTACTTGGGAAGCCAGTCTCCAGGTGTGGCCTGGAGACCCCCCCCCAGTATTACAGTTCATCTTCAGACGACAGAGATCAGTTCCCCTGGAGGAAATGGCTGCTTTGGAGGGTGGACTGTGTGGCATTGTACTCCACAGACGTCCCTGGCCTCCCCGGGCTCCACCCCCTAAATCTCCAGGAGTTTCCCAACCTGGATCTGACAACCCAACCCTCTATCCCCTGCCGGTAGCCGGGGGAACCTGGCAACCTTACCTGAAGGATTACTAAGAAGAAGAGAAGAAGAGGAAGAGATTG
>NW_015213912.1:0-983 GCF_001447785.1 Gekko japonicus | reverse complement strand
CCGGGGGGACTGCGATCCCCCGCGATCCCGCCCCCGGAATGACCTCTGCCCCTACGGTTGATGGCAGTTTCCACCACCACTGCTGGATCAGACCGCTGGCCTATCTCGTCCAGCATCCTTTCCCATCCAGTGTGACCCGCCAACAGATCAGTGCAGCTGGGTCAGATGAGTCCCTAAGAACACACACCTCAGCGCATAAATATAAATCAGCGGAAAGAAAACTGTTCTGAGCAACCCTGCCAACCGGTTTTTCCACCAGCAAGGCTTTTCCAAGGCCCTCAAACTATTTACAGTCTGCCAGACAGAAACTCCCCCCCCTCCCTCCACGGATGGCAGAGGATGGTTGTGCTCTAGGATATGTGCCTCTTAGAGCTGCACAGCCCACTTAAGACTTTATTTCTTACTTCTCCAGGCTTTTAACAGTTCTGTTCATCTTTATACTGTTTCTTTAATCACCATTTTAATATGCCAGCTCTTGAAGGACTTTGAAGAAAGAATGCTGCTGTATATTGCACACTCACAGAGCAATCCTAAAGACATTTTCTTGAGAGCAGGCCCATTTAATAAAGCTGGGCTTACATCTGAGTAGACCTGCTGAGGATGGCTCCCTTAGTGTTTTATCGTCTCACCTTTTTTGTTGTCTGTTTAGTACTATATGGAGCTGTGGTGGCTCAAAAGGTTCGCCATCACTGGACTATGGCCTTATTCCCTGCTAAGGTCCCTCCCCTCCCCAGTAGATCCAGTTCACATTCAGGTTGCAGTCCAAAGGAGAGAAAGAAGCCTAAAGAGTACTTTCCCTGTCACAAATGGCCAGCTTGTCTGGCATCATTTCTGCGAATGTATGAGCGTTCCGTGCGCCTTGGTGTTGAGTCATGCTGGCCACATGGCCACAGAAACGTCTTCGGACAGCGCTGGCTCTTCGGCTTTGAAACGGAGATGAGCACCACCCCCAAAAGTCGGATTCAACCAGCTTTCAAGCAAGG
>NW_015213911.1:0-869 GCF_001447785.1 Gekko japonicus | reverse complement strand
TCCCAAAGGGGGCGGCTTGGGAACGAGCCGGCAAAGCGCTGGTGGCAACGGTGGGGCAGACGCAAAAGGCACCCCGCCACCCGAGAAGGGGCCCCCAGACAAGGAGGAAGGCGATAATGGAGAGGACGCAGAAGAGGATGACAATAACGAGGAGGAGGGCAAGGAGCAGAAGGAGGAGCAGGAGGACAAGGCAGAAGAGGCAGATGACGAGAGGGCACACAGAATGCGTTGGCGCAAATTCCTGCGGAAACCCGGCTTCCAGCCCGCTGCCGACCTATTCCGGAGGAGCACTGAGCCCGACAGCGGCAGGATAAAACCAGGTGCCACGACCGTGGATCCCCCCTGGTGCACAACCTTGCACCTCTTGGTCTTTCTTGCCTCACACATCCACGCACCCATCTACCCACGAGGACAAGTCAAATTGCCCACCCTAACCCTAAGAAATAAAGAAATAATCCCTTGCTGCACAGCAAGTGGCCAAGAGTGTTGTTGCAAAGATGATGAAGAAGAAGAAGAAGAAAGAAGAGTTGGATTTATACCCCATCCTTCACATAGTGTCCCAGAGCAGCTTGCAAACTCCTTCCCTTCCTCTCCCCACAACAGACACCCTGTGAGGTAGACGTGGCCGAGAGAGCTCTGAGAGAACTGTGACTGACACAAAGTCACCCAGCTGGCTGCATATGGAGGAGGGACTGGAGAATCAGACCCAGTTTTCCAGATTAGAGTCCACTGCTCTTAACCACTACACCAAACTGGGTCTCAGTTTGGTGACAGCCCTGCTGATTTGCTGTCTATCGTGAGGCCATGCGCTCGGGCAGACCTTCGGGTCTAAAGACAATGGACTGGTTGGATCCTAATGCGGACAAATG
>NW_015213910.1:0-869 GCF_001447785.1 Gekko japonicus | reverse complement strand
GTGTGACCTCGGGCTAGTCACTGTGAAGACGACATGAGGCAGGAAGGAACCATGAATACTGGCCTGAGCACCTTGAAGAAAGCACAGGGCAAACATCAGACGAATACCTCAAGGGTGGTGGACAAGTTGGTCCCGGGTTCAAGGACGGGTCGTAGGTTCCTGGAAGAGGTATCTGGTTCTTCTGCAACCGAGAACTTTGCTTTCAGCACTACTGGAGAGACAGTATCATCCAAGCAGAGCTGGGAGACAGTAAAAAGTATTTCATAGAGCACAGGTTTCTGCCCAAATCAAACTTTTCTCTCAAGGGTATACTCCAGTGCCACGAGCTATTGCATAGCAATTCTTCTAAATACTGTGAACTTCCATAAAGCAACCTAAGAGGTATGTCCTTTATCTACATTACAAAATACATTCATTTTATATGACTTTAACTGTCATGGTTTTCCCCAAAGAAATGCAGAAATCTGAGGTTCCTGAGGTCCCGAGAATTCTTTTAGGGATTCCTAAACTCTCTCCCCAGACAGAACTGCAATGCCCAGCCGGATTCCTTGGATGCAGGGATTCCTGTCTACCTGAGCCTGGAGCGTCTTGTTGACACAAACGGGCACCGTTCCCACATGGATGGTCTTCGAGATGTTGCGTGCCTCTTTCTCTAGAGTCAGGCGTGGCACAGACTGGGAAGTGTCAACCCGGAGATCAAAGGAGATGGTGGCTCGGAGAGCACCTGGTTTTAGAAAAGCAAATAATGACAAGTAAGACACAGGGAGGGGAAAACACACCTGACCCAAAAACTGGAATCAAGAACCAAAAGGGTGAGAAGAAAGTCTAATGAACAGTCTAATGCTTAACCTTCCTCTTCCTGGTCCAAT
>NW_015213909.1:0-870 GCF_001447785.1 Gekko japonicus | reverse complement strand
CTGTTTTATTTCTCTGATGTAATGTGAGGGATAAAACCCTATGTCTCCCCCTTGTAACCTTAGGGAGAGCTGTGGGGTCCAAAACCTTATTGGATCTGCACCTCCCTCCTTTTTTGATCAATAAAATAGAAGATCTGATTCTCCTCTACAAGACTGCCGTGTGCTTTCTCAAATTGGGCTGGGGGAGCACAACCTTTGACGGGGTTTCTGTCTTACAGCACTGCAGGACGTAAAATAAACAAAAGAAGAAGCAGCATCTTGGTGGACTCTAACTGGACTGGGATCATGTTTGCACAGTGAACATTGGTGGGGCGCAACCTTGGGTTAGTCACTGTGGTCCATTTGTGGCTTGAACCTCCAGGTAGCGGCTGGAGATGTCCGGGAACGACAACTGGTCTCCAGGCCATAGAAATCAGATCTCCTGGAGGAGAAAAATGGCTGCCTTGGAAGGCGGACTCTATGGCATTATACCCCACTGAAGTCCCTCCTCTCCCCAAACCCCGCCCCCTCAGGCTCCGCCCCCAAAATCTCCAGTTATTTCCCAACCCGGAGCTAGCGACCCTGGGCTCTCTAGATCTGTGGGGGAGGAAGGGGCAGGCACCACACTCCCCACTTCCCCAAGCAACGGGCACTGCTGCTGGGTTAGGGTTGCCAACTTCGGCCTGGGGGATTCCTGGAGATCTGAGGGTGATGCCTGCGGAGGAGAGGATCTGAAGAAGGATTTCACCAAGGATCTATGGTATATCATAGAGTTTGCCCTCTGAAGCAGCCATTTCCTCCAGGAGAGCCTGATTTCTGGTGCCTGGAGATCAGTTGTAACCCCAGGAGATCTCCCGCCACCAGTCTGGAGCGATGCTCCCTCTAAGCTGT
>NW_015213908.1:0-897 GCF_001447785.1 Gekko japonicus | reverse complement strand
TTTTAGGACCCTGGGGCAGGAAAAATCCAAAGAGCCGAGAAAGATGGTGCCCCAAAACTCAGACCAGCCCATCTCCCGCTCTGCTGTCCTGAGCGGTGTCCAATATCCACCCACGGAGACGGTCGCCCTGTAGGAAGGCTGTCGGCTTTCGAACTCATAACCAAGTCCTGACCGAGGCGACCATCTTGGGAACCCTCAAAGTGCCTCCCCAGCTCACACAGCAATTCCAAGCATATGCCCGGGATGACAGAAGATGGCTTCCAGATCAGAAAATGAGGTCCCTAGGCAGATGTGAGCCTTAGTGTTTTCTCTTCGGGGAGTTATGTGTGAGTCAAGGTGCACTACAGACTCCGATGGGTTAAACACCATGCCCTTCCTGCAAAGAACTCTGGGAGCTGTAGTTCTGCGAGGTGGATTGAATGACAAGGTCCTTAGTAGAGGGGGAGAAATAAAATGGCATCGAGATGACTTAAGTTCTATGCAGATATAAGCAATGTTCCCTCTAAGCTGTGGAGTCTTGTGAACAAAAATTCTACTTTGTGAGCTACTGGCATTAACGTTGTGAGCAAATGATCTGGCTACTGCATAAATTAGTTAGCTCTTCGGCCATCCTTCCTGAGCTAAGACAAAAATGTGTGAGCCAGAGGCTAAAAACACTAACTCAGCTTAGAGGGAACACTGGATATAACTGATATGTTTCCTATATATGTTGCCGATAGGCAGACAGACAGATAGATATCGGAAGTACAAACTGACAGTCCTCAGGGCCCAGCAGGGGACCCCCCATTTTGGGGGCTTCTCGCCGCTGCAGACAAGTTGGCCATCGGGGGAAACCCCACCCCTAACCAGGCAACATCCCCAACGTGATGACTCAAACTTCGTTTTGCTGCTTCAGGC
>NW_015213907.1:0-871 GCF_001447785.1 Gekko japonicus | reverse complement strand
AATGGTCCTCATGTGGGTGCTGGTCATCATTCGTGGACCAGCACTCATCTGGTCTTCGTCCAGCCAGAAGACCCCTAGGCTCCTGGCAGCCATCATTTCAAAATTCAAAATGCGGGGCTTTTGTGCGCATGGGCAAACGAGTGCTTGAAATTTGGGCTTTTTCATTGGGGGGGGGGTTGCACTCGACCCAATGGCTGTGGGCATGTTTGTGTGTTTTGTTTTAAAACATAGCGATCTTCCCCTGTGGCCACATAGCCACAAGGAAAGGGAAGGAAACTGCAAAGTTTTCCAAACTTGCCTGGTCGTCCTCTTTTTATTTCCCTCTCCTATTTCTCCAAGCCCTTGCTCCCATTTGCAGAAATTCCCCCCCCCTCCCCATCGGTTCGAGTCCAGTGGTCCGCTCAATTGACCAATGAACTCCATGGAAGCTCCTCACGAAACCCCCAATCGCCTGCTTTTACATGCACATGGCTCTATCGGTGGGCGCGCGTTTATTAATCCCTCCAAACGCATGCGCCCGTCCAGTTCTTCCTAACAACTTTGGAGATGGCAGGCACAGATTCAAAGGGAGTGTTCTGGCAGGAAGAAGAGCTGGAACTGCTGTATCAGTTCCTGTGGGAGAAGGGGTACGGGAAGAGAGTGATGGCCAGCACCCACATGGAGACATTCTCCATATTTGAGGAGGTGGCAAGTGCCCTTACTCAGGCTGGCCACCCTAGGAGCCCCAGTCAGGCTAGGGCGAAATTTAAAAGAGACAGGGGGGCATTTTATGATGCCATGGAGGACCATGGGGGGTGCCACCTATTGGTCGACGGCCCGCCCGATTCAATCTTGTGATGAAGCTGTGGACCCAGGCGGGAAAGCCCTCCTG
>NW_015213906.1:0-867 GCF_001447785.1 Gekko japonicus | reverse complement strand
GACCGCCTCTTCCCGTATATGCCCCGAAGTACCAAATGTTCAATACATTGTAAAATTCACATTCATTTTGATTTACTGAGTCCTGTATGGAAAATTTTTCTAACATATATATGCCCAACGTTTTGTGTATCCATTGGGTCACCGTAGGTGGGGTTTGGGCCCTGATCTTGATAGTCCAATGGTCTCGCTCAGTATAAGGCAACATCATGTCCTCAAGCCGAATAAAGCATCTGTAGCCACCACACCCCATTCCTCATGAGGTGCACCACATGTTTCCTTTTTTTTAAAAAGAAAAAACACCACTTTAGGACGAAAGTGAACGCTCGATCGTCTTTTAATTGAGCATTAGTGTTTACGGGATATCAGCGCAGCTGTTCCGTGTGCTGTCTCTTGTATATCAAAGCCCGGAACATCTCGCTTTGGTGATGGGAAAAAACCCAACAGGAAAGATGGAAGGGGAAGGGGGGGGTCAAGGAAAATCCTCTCAAAGCACCATAAGGGAACGAACAGCCGCAGAAACTCGTTAACCGCTTGATTAGAAGGATAGAAACTAATCATCCTGGCTCTTAAAACAAATAGGAAGGGGAGAGAGAGAGAGAGAGAGAGAGAGAGGTGGGGGGGAGGAGAACTCAATAGGCACTAATTGGGAATGAAGACTTATGACACACCCAATAAGAGATCCCCTCGGGATACGGGAATCAGGTTCGCTCAGGCAAAATATTTTATTATCCAGAGTTGGTCATTAAGTCCCGCACCTCTTGGGGGAAAGCCATCGACATTTGCCAAGCTGAAGATCCTATTCTGAGAAGCAGAGTTGCCTGGAACGCAGGTTAATACTTGCCAACAGTGTTCCCTCTGAGCTGAGTT
>NW_015213905.1:0-860 GCF_001447785.1 Gekko japonicus | reverse complement strand
ATTATTATTATTATTATTACACGTATACTCCTCCACAGACTAGTTTAGAATTCCTCCATTGCGACGACAAAAGGAAGTTCACTTTTATTTCACGTCAGAGAAATCCATGGAGAACTACCACACAAAACAGTCAAAGAGAGAACAGCTGGTATTCAAAGATGACATTTTCAAAAGGTTACCTGAGGAACTGGTTAGATACGAGGCTAATATGACGAGTATCAAATTCAATAGAGAAGTGATTTATGGAATCTCCTTCTTCTCAAAAAGGTGGAGAATTGATATGTTTCCATTCAGTGTTCTAAACATACTGAAATAGCCATGGAAGCTACAAAGGGACGTTGCAAGAGGGATGGCGCAAGATTTGAGCATTAAAAACTCCACTGTAATTATTATTATTTTTTTTGCAGCTGAAATACTAAATTGGCTTCCTTGGAATGCTGTCAGAAGGAGATTTTCATCTCTTCATTTTGCTGATAAAGAATGGCCAGAAATGCCTCCTGCATCCTGGGCACTGCTTGGAAGGGGGGTGGGGGAACCAGGAGGGGAAAAAAAAAGCAATTTGAGACTTTGAACCCTGCGATTTTTCTTCCTATCGTAAATGATCTATATGTTTCATTACTCTATGATCCTCAAATCCTCAGGCAAAGGTTCAGTTGCACAAAATAAGTTTCCTGGAATCCCAAAACAAACAAAGATGCAGACAGAATTTCAACAGGAGAATGAGAAAGGAGAGGAATCCTCTTCTGCCCGCCCCTGTCAACTTGCTGGCAGGAATTATGCTCGATTGATTCATCCTTAACTAGAACATTTTTTTTACAAACATGTGGCAGGTTCCAACTCCTCAGCATCTAGCCCTGCCG
>NW_015213904.1:0-886 GCF_001447785.1 Gekko japonicus | reverse complement strand
CACAGGCTGGATGTGATCTTGTATGGAGATAGCCATCAACAGCCTGGCTGCCGCATTTTGCACCAGCTGCAGCTTCTGGATTTGAGACAAGGGCAGCCCGATGTAGAGAGCGTTGCAGTAGTCCAATCTTGAGGTGACCATAGCGTGGATCACCCTTGCCAGATCATTGCATTCGAGGAAGGGAACCAAATGCCTAATCAGCCATAGATGGTAAAAGGCTGCCTTGGCAGTGGCTGCTACCTGGGCCTCCATTGTTAAGGAAGAATCCAGGAGCACTCCCAAACTCCTGACCTTTGGAGCTGGCACCAATGGTGCCCCACCAAAGGTTGGTAGTGGGATCCCTACCCCAAATCACTCACTCAGCGATTTAATGCCTGTAGCTCACAAAGCAGAATTTTTGCTCACAGGACTAGAGGGAGCATTGGTCTCGGCATTTTCATTGAGCTATCGACTACAACTCCAAGATCTCTCTCTTGGTCAGTCTCTGCCAGTTCGGACCCCATCGATGTGTATTTATAGTTAGGATTTTTGGCTCCAATGTGCATCACTTTGCTCTTGGCCACATTGAACCATTGTGGTTAGCGATGTTACTTCCTGCGTGATGCTGGCAACGTAGCCTGAGCTTTCCTCTTTCTACTGGTGGCAAGTCCCCCCCGCTGACCAGCTGACCAGTGGCTGGGGGGCAGGGCCTGGCAGTGGGGGACCCCTGCCTTCATCAGTGGGTCTGGCAACCATATCTTGGGGCCCTCTCTGGTGAGGCAGCCAGATGGTTGTTAATTCTTAGCTGCCAGGGTCATGAATGAGGAACACAAGAAGGACCCTGGTGGACCAGACTAATCATCCCCTTATTCCATGAAGGACTGACTGGCCCAAAGTTACTCGGCGA
>NW_015213903.1:0-887 GCF_001447785.1 Gekko japonicus | reverse complement strand
AACACCATTTTAAAGAGCAAAATCAGGGATAGAACTGTAACAAGAAGCAAGAAACTGGGAGTATCCCTAGTAAATAGGAACAGCTGGGGGGACTGTGAAATTGTCAACAGCTCTGCTGTCAGTCGGAGCTGGGCGCTCGTGAAGGGAGGAGCTGCTGTGAGGCCCAAAATCGAGCGCCTCCTCCTGACCGCCATCCGTCCTGCCGAGCCCCGAGGATGATAAACACCCAGGACAGTAGTATTTTGCCTCTGAGTAACTGCCCTCAACTCCAGTGCTGTAGGCACATTGTCCCAGGGCCTCTGTGGTGCTCCTGATGTCCCTCGCCCACTATCAAAGATCCCCAGTGGGTGAGGGGTTGGCAGGGATCCTTCTCCCGCTGCTCTGATAAATAAAGATGAGAAGCTCAGCCAAGAACTTCCAGTGCATGATGGGAAACCACGCATTGTTCACTTCCAGTACCATGGAAGTGATGGAAGTCAAGATCTCTTCCTGGGATGCAGTGCTATCGAATCAGAGTCTTTTTGTGGAAATCCCTGACGGTTTAGTAGCTGATTGGCGTAAAGAAGGATTATTAGCACTGCTGGAATTTGCTAAAGAGAAAATGAAAGCAAGTTATGTCTTCATTTGCTTCCGCAAGAGCAGAGAAGACAGAGCTCCATTACTGAAAACATTCAGTTTTTTGGTCCCACCGCGACCAGATGCATTGTTCATGGTCTATCCCGTGAATCAGGTCACTTCCGATGACGATTAGACCCTGTGCAGCACTTCAAAGGGACCTGAACATGTTTCAGAGACGAGAGGGGGCGCAGACTCCTTTACTGAGGAAAGGGGGGAAAATTATCCTGGACTGAAGCTGCTTTTCTTATTGTTAGAGTGACCTGTATATC
>NW_015213902.1:0-919 GCF_001447785.1 Gekko japonicus | reverse complement strand
TGGTTGGCTATTCTGGAGAACTGTTTTGTGTCATTTGGACTGTTCATAATAAAAGATATTAAGGTTAAAGGTAAAAGTTTCCCTTGCTCGAAAGCCAGTCGAATCCGACTCTAGGGGGCGGTGTTCATCTCCGTTTTCAAGCTGAAGAGCCAGTGCTGTCTGATGACATTTCCGTGGCCATGTGGCCGGCATGTCTAAACGCCAAGGTACATGGAAACGCTGTTACCTTCCGCCCAAAGTGATACCTATTTATCTACTTGCAATTTCTTGCTTTCGAACTGCTAGGAGCTGGGGCCAGAGACAGGAGCTCACTCCGTCACGCGGCACTCGGGTCTCGAACTGCCGAGCTACTGATCTTCTGGTCTGCAGCTAAGTGTCTTAACCATTGCTTTGGACCAATGTGGCTATTCACAACTTTGGTCTAATGTAGACATTGTTTTTAAGAATCCATGGCGTATGTTTTTAGATACTTTAGAACTCTAATAAATTTGAGAGCCTCAACTAATGTGTATATCTAATACAATCTCTCTGTGTGTGTGTGTGTGTGTGTGTGTGTGTGTGTGTGAAGTGCCATCAAGTCGCTTCTGATTTATGTCGGCCCTATGAATTAGTGACCTCTAAAAAGGTCCTGTCGTTAACAGCATTGCTCAGGTCTTCCCGTCTGAGGGCCCTTGTGGCTTCCCCAGTTGAGTCCACACATCTTGTAGTGTATTCAAAGCTGCCTTGAATGCATGACATGTTGTGAAACATCTCATTAACTTGTAATGTTAAGCTTCGTCCTGGGCTAGGATCCAAAGCCATCCAATGGTATTGCTAGCCCAGGAAGTAACAAGGCAATCACTTCAAGCAAGCTCTCTGAGCGCCGGGAAATAATGTGATTGGACCTTATTTCCGCAACCTCATAGGTTGATATTTGTAC
>NW_015213901.1:0-875 GCF_001447785.1 Gekko japonicus | reverse complement strand
AAAGTTCATAACCAGCACCTTGAATTGAAATCAAAGCAAATTGGCAGCGAGAGAAGCTGTTCCTGTTGACTAAGCTTTGACAATGATTGAGTTGCCTCATTCTGAACTACGTACAATTTCTGGATTGGCCTAAAGAGCAGCCAAACACAGAGCACATTACAGTGATCCAACTGTGATATTGTTAAAACCATGTGTTGGTGTGGCCACGTGACATAATCTAAAGAAAGAAAGAGTTGGTGAACCAGATGTAATGTATAGAAGGCACCCTTAGCCGTCACACCAGTTTGCTTTTCAAGCAACAAACCCGAGTCCATGAGAATCCTAAAATAGAAACATAACATTCTCAGATGTTTTGAAGCCATTAGAAGGGGGGAAAACATACAGTCTTACTTCCCTATCAAACCTAAGCATTTTAAAACTGATCTGGACAATAAAACATCATTTATAGCTTAGCATATGAAGTACTACTGATTGGCATATGTATAGAATTTAAAAATATTAACATCTTGTTTTCTGTAAGCGAAATTGCAAGTATTAACACAGCCCTTGGGAAAGAATAGCAAACTGATTCGAAGTTGTCTAGTACTATCCGAAATTAAATGGGATAACACAGCCCTTGGGAAAGAATAGCAAACTGCTGCATCCCATGATGCCATAGCACATGTATCTTAAGTTTTGCCATATGAGAGGGAGCGACAAATCAAAGTTGCAAGACAAAAACAAACTTGTCGTAAACGTAAGAAAGTAAATTATTTGGACAAAGTTCAACTCTAGTGGCATTTTTCATATCAGCAAAGGTTTATTCAAGTTATAAGTTTTTGAGTTCACGCACACTTCTTCAGATCTTAGGGGTGCCCCTGGACTCAAACTTTGTT
>NW_015213900.1:0-863 GCF_001447785.1 Gekko japonicus | reverse complement strand
TCCTTATTCCAGGCACGCTAGTGACAAAACGGGGAATTGGACCAGGGCTGCATTCACACCCACTAAATAATCCACTTTCAATGCACTTTCCAACTGGATTTTGTCAGTTCACACAGTAAAACCCAGTTGGAAAGTGCACTGAAACTGGATTGAACGTGGAATTATATATAGCACCTGTGACCTCAGCCCAGGAGTCCCCAGTGTGGTGCACATGGGCCCTCTAATACCTTTTCTGGTACCTGCCAAGGTTTTTTTAAGAAAGCGGATGAGGGCAGGTGAGGCTTTCCCCCAGCAAGGCATCTGATTGGCTGTGCATTTTTTTAAAATGTTGCTTTGGTAGCAGCGGCCACCACAGCGTGAGGATTTTCAGTGTGTGATGGAAGGTAAGCTGTCGGCAGCCATTTTGTGGCTGGTTCTGCCTCCCGTGGTGGCCATTTTGCGGCAGCCATTTTGTAGCTGTGTCCACCACACAGTGTCAGTATTCCAAAGCTGCCTGAAGGCCCGAAAAGGCTGGGGGCTCCTGGAGGAGGAGGAGGAGAGTTGGATGTATACCCCACCCTTCAATCCCCTCCTCCTCCTTCTCCTCCTCCTCCTCCTCTTTTTCTTCTTCCTCCTCTTCTTCTTCCATTGATTGTCTTAGGCTGTGATCACACACACTAAATAATCCACTTTCGATCGACTTTAAGTGCACTTTCCAACTGGATTTCACTGTGTGAACTGACAAAATCCAGTTGGAAAGTGCGTTGAAAGAGGATTGAAAGTGGAATATTTAGTGTGTGTGACCGCAGCCCTATGCTGGGTGTCTGCACTGGCTTAGAGGTTAAGACGCTGAGGTGCAGGCCGGAAGGTCTGTAGCTCAGCAG
>NW_015213899.1:0-869 GCF_001447785.1 Gekko japonicus | reverse complement strand
GAGTCACATTTTGCCCACTGAGATGGCAAGGTCTCTGATTTGTGCATTTATCAAACATATATTGGCTGGTTTTAGACTTATTTTCTTATAGCCATCTCAGTACTTCTCTTGAGTACGAAACTTTGAAAAGCACTGAATCAACATAAGGAGAAATCAGTTCATCAAGCAAAGAAAACTTAAAACTGCCTGCTTATTTTGCCCTTTTACAACTTGTAGTATGATGAAATGTTCTCAGTTTGATACTGTACCCAACAGTGTGATGCTGAGCCAAGGAGCACCACATTCTTCTCAGTCTGTTTTAGCATTACATTCATTAATAGACATTTCCCTCCAGTAGTAATGTAGTTTAAGAATCAGATAGTAAAGAACAGCTACAAAACAATTAAAATATTAGCATGGCAGAGCAGTTACTGCCTGAGGCTTTTCCCAGTAGTCATGCCAACTGCTGACGAAACAAATCACTTTGAGAAATCTAATTCAAAAATTAAAATAGTTTGAAATAGGAACCAAACCAATCTCTACCCCTTAAAGGAATACAATTTTGCATTGCTCCTGAAAGTTCCTGAGAGCGGGCTGTAGCTTTATTGTTCTCTTTGCAGAATATCTAAAGGCTGGGGACATGGTCCTGTGTAAGCTTTCTATCTTTCCAACATTTAGCACTGGCACAGAATTATAAAAATTCTCATCTTAAAGGTGATCTTAATGGTGATCATCAGTGAAAAATCATAGGAGGTATCTCTAAGGTATGTTAGCTTCAATTCATTTGATACTACCTATAAGAAATTTGGTTGGAGCTGGTCATACTATCTGGAATTCATTTGATGGGTAACCTTGAAATGGGGATAATCTATTGAATGGGGAAATCATCC
>NW_015213898.1:0-875 GCF_001447785.1 Gekko japonicus | reverse complement strand
GCCCAGGATTATCCAGCAAGCTTCATGGCAAGTGGGGACGTGAACCTCTAATTCTCCAGTCCTTGTCTGTCCTTTGAAGCACCACACCGATTGCCAGCCTCACAGAGCTACTGAAGGCTCAGTATCTTTCACAGCTGCCTGACACCAACAGCAATTCAGAGTTTTGAAAATGTTCCCTATCCTGTGATTGTTTGTGCCAGCAGAAGTAGCAAGCCCCCCTGACCTGGATAGCCCCGGCAAGCCCGCTCGCATCAGATCACAGAAGCTGAGCAGGGCCGACCCTGGCAAGTACTTGGATGGGAGACCTCCAAGGAATACCAGGGTGGGGACATAGAGGCAGCCACCTCTCTAAAATGTCCAAGCCCCACTAGGGGTTGCCAGAAGTCAACCATGACCTCCAGGCATGCACACACACCAAAAAGAGAGAGAAAGAAGTGGCAACCCTACCCAGAAGCTGTCCTGCTTCACAGCATTCTCTGTTGCCGCTGAGTTCTTCCAAGGCAGTGAAAAGAAAGTTGCCAACTGCTCTAGAAAAGCGAGCTCTGCTCTGGTGCTTTTAAGAGTGGCTTGATTCTTGGCACATTCAGGGCAAATATTCCTGACAGAAATATTCTCACCTGCCCCGGCCTGCAAATCAGGCTGTTGCTAACGGCACAGAAACAGGTGCTGGCTGAAAAGCTGAGAACCCTAAATTAGGTGGTTCATTCAATGGCATCTCAGCCAATGGGCTTGTAAGCAGCAGGCAAGAGCCAATATAGGCCTCTTTTGTATGCATCATCTGCACCTAAGCAGAATAATTTGGAAGGGTGGCTTATCTGATAGTACGTGATCAAGATGTGGGGGAAATTGTTTTCAATGGATTTTCATCAACATTC
>NW_015213897.1:0-876 GCF_001447785.1 Gekko japonicus | reverse complement strand
GAGGGCGCCTGGGAGCGATCTCATTGATGACTGAGGAGAGTCGGTCATACCAGTCCTCCACAAGCTCTTCCAATGAGCCGCCAGGGGGCATCGGATCCCGCAGAGCCATCTGAGGCCGAACAGGGTCCATTTGGTTCCGCAGGCAAGCTAAAATCTGCTCGCTGCCTAAACAGGGTTGGGGTGGGACATTCAGATGAGCCTTCAAGGCAAAGTGGTCCGACCATGGTACTGCCCCCGCAGTAGTCCAGTCCACTATAATCCCTGCTGTGAATATCAAATCGAGCGTGTGCCCGGCCTGGTGCGTGGGGATCGTTACACATTGAGAGAGTCCCAGTGCCACCATGGACGAAACCAGGTCCGCAGCCCGGCTGGAAGCCACGTCATCGGCATGGACGTTGAAGTCACCCAAGACCAAAAGCCTAGGGTGCTCCAGCGCCCAGCCTGATAGGCCTCCAGCAGAGACGGCAGGCTACGTGTGTTAGGCGGTCAGCACATGTTATAAGATCCACATCACAAAACAGCAATCCTATCATATATGTATCACTATAACACTGCAAATCATTCTAGGATTATCCATGCCTAACCTCTGCTCAAAATCGCTAATGCGGCTTTAGAATTCTACGCCAAACCATAATCAAGCATTGAGAGGATGGGGGGGGGCGAGGAATCACCGGCTTCCCTACGGATGCTGGAGGTAAAAGAAGAAGAAGGCCAAAAGCATGTGCAAAGTACCAAGTCAGTAGGATACACGTAAATTGCAGCTTTGCAAAAAGTCCCATTTTACTCGTTAAGCTTTACTTTCCAGACGAGGGGCTTCTTGCTCTCGAGGGATGAGACTACAGCCGGAGCGATGGAGAGGACGGGGGTGCGGAATCG
>NW_015213896.1:0-870 GCF_001447785.1 Gekko japonicus | reverse complement strand
CACCCAAAATAAGGTTTGGACCCACACACCTAATACACCCCCATCTCAGCGTACCCTCCCCTTCGAGGGGACACGTTTTGTGTGCTGGTACAAAGCGCGGTTCTGGTGCCAGCTGCTCCAAAGTGCAGTGCCCCCAGGACAGTCACACGGGCAGACACTGGAGCCAGGCTGCACCCCCAAATAATCGTGCAGCCACCCCAAATGACACATCCCCACGCTCTGGGGACTGGGCCTCTGGGGACTGGGCCCTGCAAGGTGACATACAGTGATGCCCGGTCCAAAAACCAGTTCTGATGCCACAAGCTTCTGTTCTCAGGGCTTCCCCGAGGCCTATATCTCCCCGCTCTCTGGAGACTGTGTCCTTATGGTGAAGATCATTGCCTTTCTGAATGAGTTTTAACACTCCTTTTTTAAAAGCTATTTTTTTTATTTTGAGTTCTGATGCTACCCGTTCTGATGACACAAGCTTCTTCCCAGAGGTTGCCCGAGGCCTGCATTTCAAAAGAAGATTTGAATAAGGATGTGCCCCCCCATGAGGATTAACACTCCTTAGAGAAGCTACTGATAAGGACCTAAGATTGCTGAATTTGAATGCATTCAAAAGTTCACAAGGAAGGAAGGATATATCAGGGCTTAAAGTATTCTAATTTTACCATAGTTGCCATGTTCCACACCCACATGTGATTATTGCAAGTGTCTATGGGATGCTTTTAGGCCTGAAAGAACTTACAAAACATAGCCCACAGTGGGTTTTTTTTTAGGTAGGATTACTTTTTCAGACCTATTTCAGGAGTGTTGTGAATTTGCTTTTTCATATCTGTGGCTATACTCTTTACATCACTGTGACATCATCATCAATTTGTGGAAATG
>NW_015213895.1:0-863 GCF_001447785.1 Gekko japonicus | reverse complement strand
CCACACCCTCCTCATGAAGCCAGCCCCCTTCTTCTCTGTGACCATGTGCCATATACTACATACACACCTCTCTGTGCTCCTTAACAACATCAACAAGAGCAGCTGCTCTAAGCAGCAAAGCACCCCCTCAATCACAGGCTTGTAAATTCAATTAGGGCTGCGGTCACACAGAGGATTAGCCACACTACAGAGACGGATTATAGGCGGATGATAGGCGGATGATCGCATTTCCGGTGGTAGTCCGTGGCATCAGGCGCCCACCCATGTCCCGTCGCGAACAGGTTTTTTCCCCAAAGTCTCCACAGGATGTGCACAAGCGCCCAAGGGCGCATGTGCACAAAGAGGCCCCCTCCCACTGCAGCCAGGCTTGCCGTCTCTGGAGGGTCGCTATGGCCACTGTCGTGCAGGCGGTTAGAGCAGCTATGACGAGGGGGCCCACCTCCCCCTCCATTGGCTATGCCTCGGAGCGCTATTAGGGTCCGGAAGCGTCTGTCGCCCTCTCCGGTAAGGCCACCACCCGCCTTCGGATGTGCAGATACGATTGCTCAGTTATGCGTATGCACAAACTTCGGTTTTTTTTAAAAATCCATCCCATTTGTCACGGCAGCGGCGCCTAGCGATTGCTGGTGTGATCGTGCCACGCCGCTTCTTTGCCGCGCTGCAGGATGGTCGTGTGATCGGCACCTCCCCCCTAACCACGGAACCTCGCCGGGACCTCGCCCGGACATCTGATCGCGCAACCACGCGTAGTTTTGCTCCGGGGCAAACAGCCACGCTTCCCCCCCTGCATTTTCCGGCCCGTGTGACCAGAGCCAAAAATACACAAGATAGTCCTTCCTCTCTCCCTTCCTTCAACTACCTCC
>NW_015213894.1:0-902 GCF_001447785.1 Gekko japonicus | reverse complement strand
GTGCTGTTCTGTCAGTGTAGCTCTGTTTTAGGAGCTAACACCGGGAGTATAAAGATTTACTCCTCTTTGCTTCATGAAGTGGTATTCTGCAGGTTGGTTGCTTGGTTAGTAGACACTGCTTTCCTGAATTACGCAAATCCGTACTCCCAAGAAAGGGAATTATGACTATCACTGTATCATGGATGGACGAGTGAGCTTAAGAAATCATGCTCTGCCTAAGGACAACAGGTGACTGAGGTGAGGGTTGACGTGGGACTCACCAGGATCACAGCACACACCCTTAACTGGTCTAACTGGCCCACATCGAAGGGCTGGCTTTCCCAGTACATTACACCCTTCGATTTTGTGAAGGTACACTTGACACAGCACGGAGATCTTTTCTACGGAGTCTGTGTGAGCAAGGCAGCAGCAGCAACATGTCCCCCCCCTCAAATAAAGCTCCTTCTAGCAGTGTTCCCTCTAAGCTGAGCTGGTGTGAGCTAGCTCACAGTCTTTTAGCCTCCACACATTTTTGTCTTAGCTCTGGAAGGAGGGCTCCAGAGCAAACTAATTTATGCAGTAGCCAAACCGCTCGCTCGCTCACAACTCTAATGCCAGGAGCTCACAAAGTAGAATTTTTGCTCACAGGACTCCACAGCTTAGAGGGAATGCAAAGAGAAAACAACTTGTGTTCCCCTATGTCCATCCTTTGAGGCCCTTCTTCAGGTGCCCCTACCTTCTGAGGTTAGGCAGGGGGCAACCCAGGACAGGGCCTTCTTTGTTGGGGCACCAAAACACACACACACTCTCTCTCTCTCTCTCTCTCCATCATTCCCCTTCTGTTGCCTTCTTCTGCCAGCAGATGAAGACTTCTTTTGTTTCAGTCCTGCCCAATGTATTCCTTGGTCCCGGTCACAGGTGCC
>NW_015213893.1:0-862 GCF_001447785.1 Gekko japonicus | reverse complement strand
CTTGTTTTTACTGACTGTACAGAGCTTCTTTGACTGCACGGGAGCTCCCAGTCACCGCCGAAGGCAATGGCGGCTGGGGGCTGGTTTGCCGTTGAGAGGAAGTGGGACGGCAACAGTGTCCCAGCGCAGAGTGCTGGGACGAGGGGTGAGCGGAGCCAGCCTTGTTAGGTGTGGCTCCGCTCCTGCCCCTAGGTCAGTTGCTGCCTCATGCTCGCCCACCCGCCCTGTTTTTCTAGTGTAGGCTGAAGCTGGTCGCCCATGGGGGGCCAGGTAGGAATTTTTCACTCTTACCCTAAATTGGCAAGAGGGTGGTAGTGTTTTTGCCTACTTTACACTGGAGCAGTGGAACAAAGCGTAGGGGCGTGGCTGTTTAAATAGGCTGGTCACTTTGGCAGAATAGGGCAGAGAGAAAGGAAGCGGAAAATGGTGAGCACCTTAAGCCGTCCCGCGTTTTGGGAACTGGGGGGTCTTCAGGAACGGCCTGCGGGCTTCAAGGCCCTGGGTGGTGAATGAGGATCCCCTCTGGGGGCCTCTTGGGTATGCTCCTCTCTGCAGGCTGTAAGCTTTCAGGGGTAGGCGATCCCGGGAGGCTACCTGTGGCTGGGCTGCTGGTCGCAAGCCAGATTAATGGCCCAAGACCGGGGTTAGTGACTCGCCCACGTGTCAGACAAGGAGGCTGGTCAGCCTGACACCTGCCTTGTCTGTTCCGCTACCTAGGAATGTGCTCCCTTGCCGGTTGCTGCTATTAAAGTGTATATAGTTAATAAAGTGACCCTTGTTTTGATCCAAACTGTTGTCCGTCTCGTTATTCCGGCTGGGGGGGCAAGTTATATAAATCAATCTGATTTTGGTGTTGCCCATC
>NW_015213892.1:0-915 GCF_001447785.1 Gekko japonicus | reverse complement strand
GTTTTCTGACAAAATCCTTACCAAACATTTGAAAAGACCTTTCTAATAACAAGAAGTATTGGCGTTGGTGGGATTCATTCATCTGGATAACAGTTATGATAATCTTTGTATGGATGGAATTTCTGTTCTGTGCCTTTGGTGTCTTCCATAGCACACATAGCACAGCATAGACAGCAGTAGAGTTTCCACATGGTGGGTTTCCGTATCTTAGAACCCCCCTGGTGCTCACTCTTCCTGCACCTCTATGGTTCAGATCCCTGCCCCCCACCTTGACACCTTAATGCAACCCAAATGTCAGCTGCCTTACTTTAATAATGTAAGGTTGACTTTGTGTAAACCAGTGGTCTTTACTGGGTGATCCATTGGGTAACGTGCACAACATCAGGGGCAAATGGGCATTTGAGAGGTGAGGCAGCCTTTTCTCCCCTGTTTCAAAAGCTTTTGGCAGCCAGTAGAGAGTTGTTCTGTACTCTTACCCCTACTCCAATGATGATCTTCCCAGATTTTTCTTCCAGGCACTTGGCAAATAAAGAGTCATTGGCTGGTGACTATCAGTGCCAAGGGCCTCACTGCACATCTGCCTGAGATCTGCTTATTTACTGTATTCACATCCTCCAGTACATACATCATAAGAAGTATACATAGAGTGGCCTTGTCTGGGAGTGCTGCTTTTATAGCTTCATTTTTTAAAATGGTGGGATAATGATAATATTGCAAACCTAGGTGGTGGGGGTGGATTTCTTTGCTGTTGACCCTTCCTGTTTTGTGCTGTTGTCATAATCCCTGAATTTAATTGTACAAACTCTTCAACCAGAGGTCGATTCGGGGGGGATCGCAGTTCCCCCGGGTGAGGTGTGGGGGGCAGGGCACACGACGAAGTCCCGCTCCCTACTTCCGGCCACCCCGCTTCCAGCC
>NW_015213891.1:0-880 GCF_001447785.1 Gekko japonicus | reverse complement strand
GTGTACAGCCATTTATTGATTCACTTTATTTATATCCTACCTTTTACCTCAACGGGGACCCAAAGCAGCTTACGTCATTTTCTTCTCCTCTGTTTTATCTTCACGACAACCATGTGAGGTAGGTTAGGCTGAGAGAGAGTGCGTGACTTGCCCAAGGTCACCCAACGTGCTTCCAAGGCAGAGCAGGAATTCGGACCTGGTTCTTCCAGATCCTGGTCCAACGCTTTAACCACTACATCATGCTGGCTCTATATAAATCAGTCTGACGGATGTCCACTCCAGAGCATCTGACGAAGTGAGCTCTAACTCACGAAAACTTATGTTGGAATAAATGTTTTCAGTCTTCGGGGTATCACTGGACTCCCTGTTTTATTCTGTTGCACAGACTAACATGACTACCCATCAGAGAGTTCACCTGGCAAAGAGCTCTGTAACATTATTGACTCCAATCCCTGTTTTCCAGTGCCTGTTATTCAAACGTTCTTCTTATCTTCCCTTGGCCCTTGAACAAACTTTTGTGAACCAAGCAACCTCCCACTTTGAATCGGATCCATTTGGTTTAATGATCACCCTGGAAAAACATGCTATCTCAGTGGCGCAGCCTCAACCAAGAGAGCTTTGGGGTGGCATGACCACATCATCTGAATCAAAACAAACCCCCTCCACCCATCCCAGTTGCAAATTAACCCTGTGTCTTGTTAGATTCACTGGTATTGTAAGCCAGGAACCTGTATCAATTTAGCAGCAGTAGCTCCTTTGTTCTGTGTGTGCTAGCAAAGTTACAGAGTTACACAGAGCCACTTATCAATCTCAAACTAATACAGAGTTCTTAATTTAGTTAACTCCATTCTAGATAGGATAGGTGAGAGAGATAGGGTTG
>NW_015213890.1:0-891 GCF_001447785.1 Gekko japonicus | reverse complement strand
TTTGACCAGCCTGGCCACAAGGGGCCCTGATGTACTGGCATGGAAGGGGAGTCTCTCAAGACACTGCACTGGGCAGAGACCCGTTGGCTTTAGGCATCATGGACCATAGAGTGGGGACACCATTTTCCCTGTTGCTAACTCAGTGGAGAAGACTTGGCTCCAAGGGGAGTTTGGAAGTCTTGCAAGATAAGGAAAGATGCAAGTGTGGCATGTGCTATGATATTTAAAGGGACAAGGGAGGGAGGCTTAAAAGGACTAGCCCGGTGGAGCCACCCAGAAGTAAGCAGCAGCCCCCAATGACAAGGAACTGGAACAGGCCTGGGGATTAGAGTTGTCTTGAGGTAAACAGGAAGCAATATTAGGTGGATTGTCTTAAGGCAGACAGGAAGTAATATTGTGATAGCAAAGAGGATGTGTGCCCATTGTTCTGGGTCTGGGAGTGGACTGAGAAAATGGGTATCTAATGTGGGGAATGTGAAGTGTGCCTCCCATTTTGATTCAGAAAAAAATTCTGTTCAAGGGATCAAAAATATGTGAAATGCTCATAGCAATCCTTTTTTAAATGTGTACCCAGAATTGTACTTCATGGCTACCATGGAAGTACCCTATGTTATCTTCCTCCTCTTTCCCCAAGAAATATTTAGCAATTAAGAATGGATTACATTGCACCATGGATTTGCAGGGTGAAATATCATCCTTTCTCTATGACTCCATCAACAGCAGTCAATGAACTAGGGTGGGAAGGGAGACATTCACAGACTGATGTCATCACGTCAGTCATTTCTGCATTACTAACCATTTCTGGGGATTGAGGAGACCATGAATTGGCTTTAATGGACCATTCTTTAACTTTTATTTGAAGACTAGGAAAAAGGTTCATTGTGGAAATAA
>NW_015213889.1:0-884 GCF_001447785.1 Gekko japonicus | reverse complement strand
CTGAATAATAAATAAATAAGAATTTCCATGCAGAAAATTACAGATTGCAGTACAGATTGCGCTACAAATTTACTGTGTGAAATGAAGAAGAGGATTTTCTTTCTTTCATTGCATCTGATGAAGTGAGTGCCCACTCATGGAAGCTCATGCTGGAATAAACACCCTGTTTGTTTTTAAGGTGCCACTAGACTTTTGTTGCATTTTACTACAGTAGACTAACATGGCTGCCTCCTGGACCTGGAATTGATGCGATGGGGGCTTGGGACAGTTTGCTTAGACCCTTACTTATGAGAAAACATAGTTAACTCTGGTGTTAGTTCAAGCAGTCATGCAGAGCTTTCAGAAATGTCAACAAAGCTACAATACTTTAAATTATATGCGAGGTGGTACCTTACACCGGACCGCTTATTTAAAAGTAAATTTAAATCAACCCCAAATTGCTGGAAAGGTTGTGGTGAAATAGGAGATTTGACACATTGTTGGTGGGCTTGTCCCAGAATTAAATCTTACTGGAATAAAATTGTAGACGAGATAAAAACAATTACAAAGCGTGAAATTCCAAATACTCCTTCACTTTTACTACACCTTTGGCCTGGGATGCGACTATCAAGACAAATGCCGGATGTCATTTCAATACTACTGATGGCTGCTAAGAACTTAATAGCATTGAATTGGAAAGTAAACAAAATCCCTACAATAGCCCAATAGAGAACAAAGATATGGGATATGATTGTCCCCGATAAAATTGCGATGTAGCTTATAACACAAGACAACCCTAATATTGAAAATAATTTTCTGGGAAAATGGTTTGTTTGTTTTTAATACATTGCAGCCTGTCAACCATGGATCTTCAATCTACCACAGAAATATAAAGACTTTGCTTT
>NW_015213888.1:0-451 GCF_001447785.1 Gekko japonicus | reverse complement strand
GCTCATATGCGCTTATGTGCACATCCCTATTGGGTGGGGAAAAAACCCATGACTGAAATGGAAGTGACTGTTCACACTTCCCATCCAGCATCCATTCATGACAGGGGGGTTTAGACATTGGGAAAAGTGGAGTACAGGTGAGTTTTAGGCATGACAAGAACAACTGAAAAAATAAAGTCCGAGGTACTGAATAACTATTTAGAAGTTACCTCGGCTGATAAGCCTAAAATTTATCTGCCCAAAATTTCTTTGGAATCTAAGCAAATAAATTTGACCTTTCTGGCATGCCATGAGGTAGTAACTGTCACAGTTTCAGACATGTTTTTGATATCAATACATCATTAAGTAAGCTGTGTCTCCAGTGTCTTCTAAATAGAAGAAGAGTAAACAAGTTTTTATTTCAGGATATCCAAATACAACCAGCATTTACAATTCCATATCACCTCTTGAT
>NW_015213887.1:0-889 GCF_001447785.1 Gekko japonicus | reverse complement strand
AGGAATTTCCCAACTTGGATCTGGCAACTCTAGTCAGGACTAGCCCTAATGAGTTCCCCACAAAGGCCAAAGTTGGCCCTTAAAGGGCTTTCTGCCTTTGCCTTTTTACTGACAGAAGCAAGCTTGGTTGCCTAGCAACAGTCACTGAGAGGAAAGTAGCCAGCCAACCCCAGAAGAGCCAAGCAGGAGAAGCATCTTTGTCAGGAGAGACAGCCATTATGGCAGTTTATTCTCACAGGGAATATGGGTCAGGCTGGCAATGGGCAGGGGAGAGAAGTGGACCCAGCTCCCAGCCAATGGCACTCTTGAGTGGAGATTGATGGGCCAATAGCTGATGGAGCACACAACACAGCCAATGGGAGAGCTGGAAAGTGCCAATACATTAGACTTTTATATATATCAGATTTACATTTTGCAGCAAACTTTATACATTGAGTAATCTGGCTCCCGATTCTTTCAAACAGTGGTAGAAATGTAATCATTGCTTTTCCCATTGGGGAATGGGGGGGAGCAGAAAGTCTGTGTTCCTAGTCAGAGTATCTATCAGGATTCCACTAGAGCAAGTAAGCTGAAGATGTGGAGACCCATTCTTTGCAAAGTCTCATGCGCTGGGAAGTTCACCAGAGAAGCGTTAGAAATGCCCCTGAAGATTGCATTCTTCCAAAACAATGCTTTGGAGATTTATTTATAGAAACAAAAAGCTAAAATGATTTACAATAATTCAAGGCGGGTGTTGGACTAGGATCTGGGAGACCCAGGCTCGAATCTCACTTCTGCCTAACCTACCTCATAGGGTCGTTGTAAGGATAAAATGGAGGGTAGGAGAATGATGTGCACTGTTTTGCATCCCCATCAGGGATAAAGGTGGAGTATAAATAAAGTAAATAAA
>NW_015213886.1:0-891 GCF_001447785.1 Gekko japonicus | reverse complement strand
GGTCTCGAACTGCTGAACTATATATACTGCCATATAAAGTCCACTGTCCAAAGCAGCCATATTCTCTAGGGGAACTGATCTTGGTAGACTGGAAATCAATTGTAATAGTGGGAGATCTTCAGGTGCCAACTGGAGGTTGGCAGCCCAATTAACTGGAACCTGGGGCCTTCTGCATGCACAGCGAGTGCTCTGCCACTGCACCACAGGTGGCCGCTGTGAGAAACGGGATGCTGGTCTGATCCAGCAGAGCAGCTCTGATCTTCGGCAACTTACCTCCACAATCCTAATCACGTGTTGCCTTTGCCCCCTGATCATGGCTCTGTTTGCAGACGACTTCACAAATTCGCTATCACAAGAACGTCTGGTTCTGTTTTGGCATCCAAACTAGCTCTTGGGGGATGGGGCAGAAAGAGGGGGGAAGTGATATCTTGAATAACTGCTGGTCACATTTACGTTCACATCTGTATGCTGGTACGACAGATGGGCCTTCTCCAGAGGAAGGAAGAGGAGTGGGGGCACTGGGCAAATGTCAGCAGTGACAACCACCACAGCAAAAGGTAATGAGGGTGGGAAACCTGCCCGTTTCTGAAATTCCTGGAAGGAACCGCACAGCATCCCAAAGCCTCTGACTAAGGGACAGCACAGTGCTGTATCTTCAAAACTACTGAGATGTTTATACAGAAGAGGGGAAGACAAAATTGCTTCAATCTACTTGAACGTTTCTGCAGAGGGAGAGAGTAGGTGAGAAAACCGTATTCTGTTGGCAGAAATCCTTCTGACCTCAGAAACCTTCTGTCAGCTTCCAAACTGTCCTACATTTGAGCCATTGGTAGCAAGGCAGGTCGATCTCTTTGAGGATTCCATGCAGTTTGGGGGTAGAGGGGGCACACG
>NW_015213885.1:0-875 GCF_001447785.1 Gekko japonicus | reverse complement strand
ACCCAGATTTTCTAAAACAGTAAGGTAATTCTTACATGCCTATAGCATTCACACAATATCACCCAGAAATATCAATTGCAATGGAAGCTACAGTTAGGCTGCGATCACACACTCCTTTAGATCCGATATAGGCATGAATGCCTGATGGATCTAAAGGGAGCGATCAGACAGCTACAGCTGGGAAGTGTCCCACAGTCATCAGTAACCGACAGCTGGGAAAGTCTGGTGTTATCCAGATAAGGCGGGCCACGGGCGGACTTTCCCCTATCTAATCGCTGAGGCACGCTCTCATGCTGTTGGGATGGTCTGATCAGGCCATCCAAACTCTGTGCCGTGGTCTTCCCCCCCCTTCCAGTATGTGCATCATCACATAGTCCATAGGGGGCCCTCAGTACAGAGGTGCAATTAATTGCTCGTTTATGCGCAAGGGAAACAAATGCCAAAAAAAATCCCACAACTCACCCACAGTCGCATCTGATCAAAAGTGGCTGTGATCACACTGGTGGTTTGGCGTGGTATGGTGCCACCTCTAATTGAACTGGGTTAAAGTGTAGTGGGATATATCAGCCACACAGCACAGCCTGCTGTGGGTTACCCACGGAGACATCCCGTGGTAAAGTATCCACATTATTGTGGCGCCTCAGCCACAGAGTGAACTCCAAAAACAAATCCAAAAACCATGTGTGTGCGTAGTGCGCATGCACATGCATGCGCTCATAGAAAAACCGCCTCCGTAGCGGCAGAACGGATCTGCAGGTTCACACTGCCAAATCCATTCTGCACGCGCTCCCCCGTGTTCAGACATCTGGCCATGAGCAATGAATGTCCGGGGAAACAAAAAAAACCCACTACTTCGGAGGTGGTGGCTTTTTAAC
>NW_015213884.1:0-917 GCF_001447785.1 Gekko japonicus | reverse complement strand
CTCAAAATAACAGACCAGATCCACTCTAGGATATTTGTTTCTGCCAGAAATAGGAAATGAATGATGAATGTACATGTTGTGGCTGGCTCTGACTCCTGGCTGTGCCTCTAACTGTACATCAGAATCCCAAAACTGTCCGCAGGCTCAAAATTGTTGGGGACCCCTGCTGCATCACTACGGAATGTGGGAGGGAGGGCTTGCATTTGTAATGTCTGCCAATATAAATGTTTCCTGCAAATAATTTTTAAAAACCACACCAGGGAGAAAGGTTCTAGTTTATCGCTTCACATACTGTGTTGGTTTTCCTTTTTCAAAGAATAATTACTGTCAGGGGAAATTTGAAAAATGCCATCCTTCACCTACAGTCTGAAGTGGTACAGTACAGTCCATCACTCCAGCACTTTGTTACTTTACTATTACCTTGTTCTACTACATGTGCAGCCTTGCTTGTCTTAGGCAACCAACAGTGCAGTGTCATGCACATGAATACAATGGACCTCACAGCCTCTGGTCTCTTTGATTATGCTGGTCAACTTCAGACACACCTCAAGAGAATGGGAGGGTAGAATGGACTGCAGGAAAAGGCTCATGGAAGAGGATATTTTGGAATAGTCCCCTATGTTAATCTCAGTGGTGCAAGAACTTGTGTGTATGTAGACCTGGACACAGTGTGGCAATATACACACAAGGAACACTGTGCCTGAATATTTTGATATTTGCCCTAGTTTTAGAGAGCAATCAAAACTGATTACGTGACTCTGTAGAGTCACCCTTCGATTAGACGTGTGGACATCTCTGCAGACACTTTTTGGGATAACTTCTTTTGTTTTGCTTTCTAATCCAGCCTTCATGATGATAACGGCAAACACCACCACCACCACCACCACAGGAAAATCACAAACTCTAGTCCAGAAATG
>NW_015213883.1:0-891 GCF_001447785.1 Gekko japonicus | reverse complement strand
AGAAATGTGTTGGCCTGGCCTAAAAGCCAACAGACACCAGGTAGCCTCAAGGGGGGGGGGGTGCACTCCCAAGGTGAAGGCTCACCCCTGTCCACATTTACCCTCAACCTAGAAGGAAATACTAAGTGCCAGAAAATGAAAGAAGCACATGAAGCTACTATATACTGTCAGACCATTGGTCTACCAAGCTCAATAGGGCTCACTGTGATGGGCAGATACTCTCCAGGGTCCTGAAGAGAGGTATTTCACGCTATCTCCTTCCTGGTCCTTCAATTGGAGATGCTGAGGATTGAGCTTGGGACATTCTGCATGCCGCCCAGATCTTCTACAAATGAGACACAGCCCCATCTCCTGTTTGAATTCAATGGGGCTTAAGAGATTTAGGTCTGCATCACTGAGCCATGGCCAGTCCCCAAAGTACAGGATTCCACTACATACTTTTAGGTAATGGTAGCAATCCTTCAAAAGCACGCAGAGCTACATCATAGTAATAACTGCTCATTTATTTCCCTGGCCAAAGTTCATGTAATATAAAAACACATACCCCTTAAAATCCGCATAATAATGGCAGGATGCGATACTGTGCCTGGCTTCAAGAGTATACAGTTCAGCTTGTTAAACGCTAGGCATACGCATTTACCCAAACCGTATCTCATGGATCTGGCACTATGTTCCGCATTTGATGACTGATACTCTCGCCTCCGTAGTCACAATGTTTCTGAATATTCCATGATGTCACAACAGTTCATTTGTTTTTGGAAGACAGAAAGAACAGCATGACGTAGGGCTCCCTTTAAAAAAAAAGTGCAATTGAACCAAAACAAATTTGCATTTGTAAGCATATATAATGTACATATTGTGTAACTGATATATAACTCAGAAATATTATTG
>NW_015213882.1:0-899 GCF_001447785.1 Gekko japonicus | reverse complement strand
CCTAACACTAGCCTTCGCCCTAACCTTAAACCTATACCTAACTCTAGCCCTAGCCCTAACCATAATCTTATTGTAACCATAACCCTAACCCTAGAGCTAGGCCAAACCCTAACCCTAGCCCTAAATCTAACCCTAACCCTAGCCCTAGCGATAGCCCTAACCCTAGCCCTACCCTTAACCCTAAACCTAACCCCAACCTTAACCGTATCCTAACACTAAACCTAACCCTAGCCCTAACCATAGCCCTAACCCTAGCCCTAACCCTAAACCTAATCCTAGCCCTAACCCTCACCCTCACCCTAGCCCTAGCGATAGCCCTAAACCTCACCACAAACCCTAACCTTTACACTCACCTTAGCCCTAACCCTAACCCTATCCCTATCCCTAGGCATAACCCTAGCTCTATCCCCAACCCTAAAAGTAATACTAACATTAGCCCTAACCCTAAACCTAACCCCAGCAGTAGCCCTTACCCTAGCCCTAAACCTTACTGTAACCCTAACCCTAACCCAAGTCCAAACCCTAGCCCTAAACCTAACCCTAACCCTAACTCTAACCCTAGCCCTAACCCTAACCCTATCTTTATCCCTAGACCTAGCTCAAGCTCTAGCCCTAACCCTAACCCTAACCCGAACCCAAGACAGCCCTAGCCCCAACCCTAACCATAGCCATAGATTTTACCTAACCCTATCCTAACCCAAACCCATACCCATCCGTAACCCCAATAGTAACCCTAACACTAATACTAACCTCACCCCTAGCTTTAACCCTAACCCTATCCTAAACCGAACCCTTGACCTATCCCAAGCCCCAACCCTAGCCCTAGCCCTCTCCCAAACCCTAGCCCTAACCCTCACCCTAAATCAAACGCTAGCCCTAGCCCTAGCCATAACCCTAAC
>NW_015213881.1:0-893 GCF_001447785.1 Gekko japonicus | reverse complement strand
GAGCAGGTGCAGAGGAGAGCGCCGAGGATAATTGGGGGACTGGAGACCAAGCCCTCTGAGGAAAGGCTGAGGGACTTGGGAAGGTTCAGTCAGGAGAAGAGGAGGCTTGAGGGGGGACAGGATGGCTCTCTTAAAGTATTTGAAGAGCTGTCCCTTAGAGGAGGGCAGGGAGTTGTTCCTGCTGGTAGCAGAGGAGAGGGCTCGCAAGATTGGTTTTTAACTACACAATCTTATTGGTTGTTATCTGTAAATAGGCGTGGCTATGTTAGCCCGGGAATGTTTAAAAGGAGCCTAGCTCCCAATGTTAAACTGTTCTGGTTATGAATGCGTTTGAGTGCTTGTTCGTTAGTTCATTAAAGCTGAATCACTTTGCTGAAATCACTCTCGAGTCTTTGTTAGCGGCGATCTAACACAAACCCTACGAGGAAAGGCTGAGGGACTTGGGAATGTTCAGTCAGGAGAAGAGGAGGTTGAGGGGGGACATGATTGCTCCCTTGACGTATTTGAAGGGCTGTCGGAAGAGAGCAGGGAGCTGCTCCTGTTGGCAGCAGAGGAGAGGACTTGCAACAATGGGTTTAAATTGAGGACGGGAAGGAACCGGCTGGATCTTGGGGAAAACCTTTTGACAGTCAGAGTTGTGCCACAGTGGAACCAGCCGCCTGGGGAGGTGGGGAGCTCCCCCTTCTCCCTGGCAGTCTTTAAGCAGCGGCTGGACAAACACTTGTCAGGGATGCTCCAGGCTGGTCCTGCATTGGGCAGGGGGTGGGACTAGGTGGCCTGTAGGGCCCCTTCCCATTCCGTGTGATTCTACGAGAGGCAGACCTTCAGGCGTGGGGGGCCGCAGGTCATGGGCCTGACTTACGACATCCTAGCAAGCAGACTGAGGTCTACAC
>NW_015213880.1:0-950 GCF_001447785.1 Gekko japonicus | reverse complement strand
ATGAAAGGACGACAGTACTATCTGGAACTCATGCCGATGGGTTATGCTGGTTTATGGAACCCCATCCTGGATTGATAAGAGCTTATGATTTAGAGTGCCAGCACTTTCTTTGTGATTGACTGTTTTATTCTGTTTTTAGCTGTTGAATCATGGCATAGGCCTCTTCGTTAGCTGTCCTGAGCCCGTTTGGGGAGGGCGGGATATAAATTTAATAAATAAAATAATACTGCTGGGATGGGAGGCCGGCAAGAAAGTCCAGGGTTGCTGTAGAGACGCAGGCAAGAGCAAACCACCTCTGTTCGCCTCTTGCCTTGAAACCCTAATGAAGGGTCACCGTGAGTCAGCTGAGACTTGATGGGCAAACGCCCCCCCCAAACACTGGAGGCTGCAGCAAGGTGAACATAAGAACATAAGAGACGCCAATGTTGGATCAGGCCAAAGGCCCATCCAGTCCAACACTCTGTGTCACACCTGGCATTAAACTCGTGAGCGAGCGATTTGGCTACGGCGTAAACGAGTTTGCTCTGGAGCCCTCCTTCCTGAGCGGAGACACAAAATGTGTGAGCCGGAGGCTAAAAGAACTGGGAGCTAGCTCACGCTGACTCACCTTAGAGGGAACACTGCCTGGAAGCTGCTAACAGAAGAGGGAGGAGGAGCCGGTTTAACTCATTATGACACCCTGCCCCTTTTGGAATGCTTTGAGAGTGCTATCCAGATGCTTGTGAAGGGCAACCCAACCGTTGTTATGGAGCTAGAATTCCACAGTCCCTTCTCAAAGCACCTGAGTAAACATAGCAGCCCAGAGAAAAGAAAACAGGTCCTCCTCACAGGTTAAAGAAGCGGCCAAGGGTAAGAGTGAAGGGGCAGTTCTCACAAAGGAAGTGATCACACACCTTGATTCAGAGCCATGCTATAGATCTGGGGCTGAGTAGCCGAGTTTATAAATTACA
>NW_015213879.1:0-977 GCF_001447785.1 Gekko japonicus | reverse complement strand
TCCACACCTTAGAGGGAACATTGGTTATGGGACACGTGCTCGAAAGCAAACCTCTCAGGCCTCTCTGCAACTGAAAGCACACCCTCGAACACACCCCTGTGGTTGGAATCTGCCCCCACAAGTTAAGGTGACAGTCACTGGCGTACCGTGGCTTTCAAAAGGGGATTAGACACGTTTTTATATAGGCAGGATGGGCCTATCAACAGCCATTAGCCAGGACAGCTAGGATGGAACCTCCATGTTCAGAGGCTGTCTACCTTTGAATATAAAATGCCGAAGATGGGGGGAAAGAGCTATTGAACGTGTAAAGCTGCTTATGCAAGTTGTTCCATGCAGGCCAGCAATCTAGATGGCAAAAGAGAAAGGGGGTTTTACCCAATACCTCTATTGCAGTTGATTCCCAGACAATCAAGATCATTTCCCCTGAAGAAAATGGCTCCTTTGGAGGGTGTACCCTATGGCATTATAGACTGCTGAGGTTCCTCCCCTCCTCAGGATCTACCCCCTAAAATCTCCAGGTATTTCCCTATCAGAGATGACAACCATACTTGCGATCATAAAAACATAAGAACATAAGAGAAGCCAATGTTGGATCAGGCCAATGGCCCATCCACTCCAACGCTCTGTGTCACACAGTGGCCAGAAATACCAGGTGCCACCAGGAGGTCCAGCAGTGGGGCCAGGACACTAGAAGCCCTCCCACTGTTGCCCCCCCCCAAGCACCAAGAATACAGAGCATCCCTTGCCCCAGCCTGAGAGTTCCTATCTATACCTTGTGGCTAAGAGCCACGGATGGACCTCTGCTCCATATGCTTATCTAATTCCCTCTTGAAGCCATCCATGCTTAACTGGAGATGCCAAGGATTGAACCTGGGCCCTTCTGCATGCAAAGCAGGGACTCTGCTACTTTCTGGTTGCCCCCTTTAGGCATACCCTCAAATCTGATACTCTCCAACTGTCCCTGTTTACCGGGCAGG
>NW_015213878.1:0-923 GCF_001447785.1 Gekko japonicus | reverse complement strand
ACATTAACCAATGATTGTGAGTAAACAGGTTTCCTGGGTCTCTTCCCATTAGCTCTGTGCCAGGTTTCCCTTCCAGGTCAGTCTAAACCAGTGGTTCTCAACCTTCGTAATGCCGCGGCCCTTTAATACAGTTCCTCATGTTGTGGTGACCCCAAACCATAAAATTATTTTCGTTGCTACTTCATAACTGTGTTTTCTGATGGTCTTAGGCGACCCCTGTGAAAGGGTCGTTCGACCCCCAAAGGGGTCTCGACCAGTGTTCCCTCTAAGCTGAGTTAGTGTGAGCTAACTCACAGTTTTTTAGCCTCCAGCTCACACATTTTTGTCTTAACTCAGGAAGGAGGGCTCCAGAGCAAACTAATTTATGCAGTAGCCAAATCGCTCGCTGACAACTTTAATGCCAGGAGCTCGCCAAGTAGAATATTTGCTCACAAGACTCCACAGCTTAAAGGGAGCATTGGTCTCGACCCACAGGTTGAGAACCGCTGGTCTAAACAATAACACACAAGGTAAACAGATTAACCCTATAATGACTGAATTAGACCTTGCAACACACACATATTTCCAACATCAAGTACTCGTGCCAAAGTTCAGTCCTAATTCTTTCCTCATCAGTTTCTTCTCGTGCATATTTAGTCCAAGCGTAGCCACTCTCAAGGCTTCCAGTGGGCCAGCTAAATATCCCTGTTTCTGTCCGTCCTTTTTCAAGGTAAACCTGCCAGCCAAACCCATCCTGTCAAACTTGTTTGTAGAATTCTATTCCACGACTTCAATCCATCTCAGCGTAAAGCTGGAGATCTCCCAGGGTTACGACTGATCTCCCAGCTATGCGGATGGCTTATTGGTGCATTATTCATTTTATTTAATACATTTCAGCCACTTCTCTTGAAGACAGTGGCTGCTGCTGGGGTTGCCAGGTCGCT
>NW_015213877.1:0-969 GCF_001447785.1 Gekko japonicus | reverse complement strand
GAATCTGGGTCTAATCCAGTAAAGCTATTTCTTAGATTCCTCGTGTTCTCTAGTAAATAGGGGAATCATTTTTCTCTGGGGATTGCCAACTATTTACACATTCAGAGCGGCTTTTCATCTCCCATAAGATGGAGCGGCAGACAGCTTTCATCATCCTTCAGGACATCCTCAAAGAACTTGGAAATGGTACCCAGATCTGTCTTGCTTAAGGACATGAAAGGGGTTGTTTCTTCTCTTTTCTCTTTCCTCCCCTGCTGGCTTACACTCATCTTTTCTGAGCAACGACATATCTAGCATCAACTCTCCATTTGCGGTGTATATCCAGGAAGCCTGTAAATGAGGCTGGCGGAATAACTCTCCCCCCCCGCCGCCCAAAGTTACCCACTTTGTCAAGCTTTGTCAGAAAAACAACAACATCAAGGGGTTCTTTTCCACAGATCAGAAAGCCTGTAAGATTAAGACAAAATCAATAACCCTTAGCTAAATGGAACCTCCATATTCAAAGAGAGTATATCTTTGATCACCTGAAATGCTTGGTACATCCAGCAAAGCACGGATGTCTCCCTAGACAGTTTGGTGTAGTGGTTAAGTTTGCGGACTCTAAACTGGGAGAACCGGGTTTGATTCCCCACTCCTCCACTTGCACCTGCCGGATGACCTTGGGCAAGCCGTAGTTCTGATAAGAGCTGTCCTGGAAAAAGAGCAGTTTCTGTCAAGAGCTCTCTCAGCCCCACCTACCTCACAGGGTGTCTGTTATGAGGAGGGGAAGGGAAAGGAGTGTGTAAGCCGCTCTGAGACTCCTTTGGGTAGTGAAGGGCGGGGTATAAATCCAATCTCCTCTTCTTCTTATTCTTCTAGAGCCATCTGGTAAGGGAGTTTCAAAGGACCTTTGATCTGATCCAAGAGAAGAAGAAAAAAAGAAAATGATGAAGAGGAGGATGAAGAGGATATTGGATTTATACCCCGCCC
>NW_015213876.1:0-879 GCF_001447785.1 Gekko japonicus | reverse complement strand
ACCTTGGTAAAATGAGGATGGGGCTCACAGCCGATTACTCAGATCTGGTTTGCCTTGACAAATGCTGCCTTAGTTGTCTTGGCACTTTCTCCCACCTCTGGGCAGAGGACTGCAGACCCCAAGGCCATGATTCAGAACAGCTTTTTCAACTGACCCTCCATTTCAGAATTATGTATATTATTTATCACATTCTTGTCCTTCCGTTCCTCCCACCAGCAGCCGTCATTGAGGACAAATGTTTTAAAAAGTCACGGTTGTGTGTTGCAATGTCACTTCTGGGGAAAACCTGGAAGTGGCCTCGAGTAACTCTAGGAACTGCTGAAAACATTATGGTTTTACCATAGAGTTTCTGTTGATTCCTCGAGCCACCCAACATCGTTTGCCATTTTTGCCCCCCTGGAAGTGATGTTGTGGTGTACATGATGCTTCATGCTCCCATGTCCTCGCCCCCAAAGCTCCTGTTGGCTGTGCAACCTTACAACAACACTGCAAGGTAGACTAGGCTGAGAGAGACCAACTAGCGCCAGATTGCCCAGGGAATGTCACAGGAAGCAGGTACTTCAGCCTGTGTCTCCCCAATGTTAGTTCCCAAAAAACGTTGACCTGTGGCACAGATGTCTTGTGAGACACAATGCCGAAAACTTCCAAGGTAGACCGAAGTGATCCTCTAGTATCAATCAACTTTGCACTTGTTGGGCTACAGCCAAAGTCATGTTGACCCTGACTGAATGTGCAGCTGTCTGGAAAACCAGTCGGAAGTCACTGATGTATTTGCACAAGGTATTTATCGCTTGGGCAGTTATTGTTAAGTTACCATACACAAGCCTTGGTGAGCCCTGCCTTCATTTAAGTTGGGAAGAAGAAGAAGAGATTGGATTT
>NW_015213875.1:0-899 GCF_001447785.1 Gekko japonicus | reverse complement strand
GTGGGTTTGCCCTTGCCTGCCTCTGCGTCCTCACCCTAGACTCCCCTCCAAGCACCAACCAGGGCCGACCCTGCTGAGCTTCCGAGATCGGATGAGAGTGGGCTAGCCTGGGCTATCCAGTTCAAGACAAGAGATAAACGGAGGAGGTCTGCCCTTGCCTGCCTCTGCATAGCAACCCTGGACTTCCTAGGTGGTCTACCATCCAAGTACTAACCTGAGATGACCCTGCTTGGCTTCTGAGATCTGATGAGATCGGGCTAGCCTGGCCCATCCACTGGAAGCCAAGAGACTAACAGAAGTAGCTTGTTCTTGCCTGCCTCTGCGTAGCAACCCTGAACTTCCTTGGAGTTCTCCCCTCCGAGTATTAACTTGAGCTGACCCTGCTTAGCTTCCAAGATCTGGTGAGATCGGGCACGCCTGGGCCATCAAGACCAAGGCAAGAGATGGACAGAGGTGATTCGCCATTGCCTACCTCTGCGTAGCAACCCTGAACTTCCTTGGAGTTCTCCCCTCCGAGTATTAACTTGAGCTGACCCTGCTTAGCTTCCAAGATCTGGTGAGATCGGGCACGCCTGGGCCATCAAGACCAAGGCAAGAGATGGACAGAGGTGATTCGCCATTGCCTACCTCTGCGTAGCAACCCTGAACTTCCTTGGAGTTCTCCCCTCCGAGTATTAACTTGAGCTGACCCTGCTTAGCTTCCAAGATCTGGTGAGATCGGGCACGCCTGGGCCATCAAGACCAAGGCAAGAGATGGACAGAGGTGATTCGCCATTGCCTACCTCTGCGTAGCAACCCTGAGCTTCCTTGGTGGTCTTGCATCGAAGTATTAACCAGGGCTGACCCTGCTTAGCTTCTGCGATCTGGCAGCATCGGGCTAGCCTGGGCAATCCAGGTCA
>NW_015213874.1:0-889 GCF_001447785.1 Gekko japonicus | reverse complement strand
ACTCTCTGGCTATTTTGTTAAGCACGGACGTAACATGAACAGAGAATGCTTGGCTTGGCTGAAGCTGCTGTGGGAGACATGAAACTCCTAGAAGCCATCGACAAGTTTGCTCCTTGTTGTCCTTGTTGGAGTGAGCGACTCAGCATGCCTGGACATTGGGGGGCATTACGTCACTCTAAGGGTGTCTAGGCACTAACTCCTTGAATGGGATACCTCTATTTGTCTCAGCCTGGGAGCTGCAATCTGACCCCTCCTCGCTTTGTCCTCACACTCTCTTCTCATGGCCTTCCATGGAGACCGATGTCTCTGCCCTTCTGCAGGTCTCTCCTGTAAATACAGTGCCCTCATACTCCTGTACACATGATGCTGGACAAGCTGGCCATTTGTGATAGGGGAACGTACTCTTTAGATTAGGCTTCTCTTTCTCTCCTTTTGACCGCAACCTGAATGTGAACTAGATCTACTTGAATAAAATGTAAGTTCACCTTTTTTGCAATATACTTCTTGGGAGATTTATTTACTGCACGCAGTATCACGCTTCTATAACTGGGCAAACTCCCAAACTCCAAATATCCCAATAGTCCTTTCTTGCCTTTGGGGTGGAACCTGACTCTATGGGCTGGGAGACATCTAGAGTCAGAGACTTCAGTTGGTATAAATGCGGCAGCTTGCCTACTATCAGACACTTGGTGAAGCATGCATATAATACCCATAGATAAGCTGAACTCACTTGATATGGATTGTGACTCTCTTCTGGCCTTACGGAAGATTGGTGCTTATAGTCTGGTTAGTAGCCATCTTGTGGCACAGTCTTCAGGAAGGGAAGTAATGTGTATGTTCGCTTATATACTTTGGATATCCATACTTTAATCAATACCACATTATTTCT
>NW_015213873.1:0-912 GCF_001447785.1 Gekko japonicus | reverse complement strand
GTGTTCAAAGTGAAGCTACCTGACAGGAACTTTCCCCCTTATTCCCATGCCTTCCTATCAACATTTCACTAGGAAGAAGATTATCGTTACAAATAATTGTGATGTCAGCTTTAGTTTAGTACTTTAAAAGGTTCAGGGGCAGCATCTGTTTCCCAAGAAAGTTGGAAAGTCTTCAGTACAGACTTCCCATCTTGGTTTTGAAAGTGGGGTGGTTATATCTACCTTTCCAGGCAGGTTAGAGCTGCCAATAGGCCTGGATAAAAGTGTCCTGTCCCTTTAATAGAGGCCTAATGGGATGTTATTTACCAGGTGGGTGTCATTTCCCTCCATGCCATGGAAAGCTTCAACTGCCCATTTCCACACACGAATCCTCTGTTTTTTCTTTTCTCCTCTTGGCAAACCTACGGCAGGCCCAGGTAGCCAATCTGAGTGCCAGTCTGAGGGTCCAGGCATCCAGTGAACGAGCAATCCAGCATTACCCAAAAGGGAGAAGAGCAGCAGAGATACCTGACAGGTGCCTAGAACTGCGTGCCACTCACAAGACAAAGGGAAATCCAGGCAGACAGAAGCTCAGTGTAAGGACAGTTTCTGACCCCACTTACAGGCTGAGAAGCTTGGGTCACATACAAGTGTATTTTCTTTCCAAGCTTACAAAGACAGGAAAGGGCAATGGAGTGAGCCAGGAATATCCTCTGACTTGATGAAAAGGAGGAGGAGGCGCTTAAGATTCTGGGCAGAGATGAGATAGCCAGTTGGAGGGGGGAGCATGTTTGGTGAAGTCTTGGCTGGATTGGTGTGTATGGCTTTGGCTGGCAACTCCAAATGGTCTTGATTACACTATTGGGACAATCTGACCTATTTGTGGAGAATACAAATGTATGCTCAATTCATTCTTTGGAAGAAGGCATGATT
>NW_015213872.1:0-891 GCF_001447785.1 Gekko japonicus | reverse complement strand
GAATGTTTATAAATACTAGGTCACAAATATACATCGAAATACAAATTACAACCTGATCACTAGCTAATTAAGTTAACATCCTTGAATTTACATCACTAGTCACCTGATGCTCTGGCTCATCTGGATCCCAGGTTAAGTGGCTTGCCCTAAAATTGTTTGGGCAGTGCCCTAAACAATGGAAGAAGCTGACTGTGAAAGAAAATGGTATTTAAAAGCCTAGTTAGCATCTTTGGCACATTTATATTCAATGCCCATCTTATTAGCAGTACTGAGATAAATTGTGATTCCCAATATCTTAAATCCTGAATTCAAATTTAAAAGGTTCGGCTTGACTCTAACTGTGAAGTCACAAACGTTAATCACACAGAAACTGGTCCTGTAATAATATTGCCAGGCAGTAATTCGCTGTACTATGTGCAGAATGGTTCATACCTGTGACTTAAAACTGGCCTTAAGTGGAGCATATTAAGATGGATTCAGAATTTAAATACTGGAAATCATAATTCATACTACTGAAGTCAATTTTCACACTTATTTCAGTAGACTGCACTATCTCAGTGCTGTAAGAGCCTTATGCTTGCGGTAGTTCATACTTACACGAGCTGTAATTTGCTTTCTCTGCCCTTGAGGATCTGGAAATTCCTCTCCAAAACACAATACAATATGGAATCTCGGCAACGGGCGTCCATGGTGGGCATATACTTGCAGTTCTAGAAAGACAACAGGAAATATTCAGTAATAATAGTTAGCTATGCTTTGGGACTAAACTCCAGAGCTGTGGCAGGGGGGAAAAATATTGGCATGGAAAACCAGCCTGGATCAAAAGATTTCCATGGCTACAGCAACATACTACCTGAAACATGAAGGTATTTCCAAAAACGTTGGTTTGCA
>NW_015213871.1:0-954 GCF_001447785.1 Gekko japonicus | reverse complement strand
AGGGTCTGATGCAGTATCAGTCAGGGTCATATGGGTGGGCCAGGTGTGGACGTAATGCGACTGATGATGACTTGACCAGGGTTAAGAAGTTGGGAGTGGATTGTGGCCTCGCACAGTTCCTCTTTCCCACCGAAGCATAAAAAGTGCCCTCGAGGCAAGTCAGGCCATAGAACTGTTGAGCGCAGTGCTGTCTCTCCAGAGGACTCGAACACAGGTCTTTTCCCCAGACCTGCTTCTTGGAATCCTTTAACTGGGCCTGCTCGGGAGTTGTCAGGTCCCCAGTCAAAACACTCTCCACGCACACTTCGGCAGTGAAATGCTTTATTAGAGATGTGAGATGCTATGGATTCAAACTCTTTGCTAGGACTGATTTGCAAGGGCGGGGAGAAAGCAACGTTTCTGTAGCCACCCAGACAGATATATGGTCGCCCTGTCTAACCCAGCCAGGCACCAGACTTCGCCAAGGGCATTCTCATGAATGTTTGGTGTCGTGGTTGAGTGCGCGGACTCTAATCTGGGAGAACCGGGCTTGATTCCCCCACTCCTCCACTTGCACCTGGCTGGATGACCTTGGGCAAGCCATAGTTCTGTCAGAGCTGTTCTTGAAAAAGAGCTCTCTCAGCCCCACCCACCTCCCAGGGTGTCTGTTGTGGGGAGGGGAAAAGAAGTTTGTGAGCCGCTCTGAGACACCTTTGGGTAGTGAAGGGCGGGGGATAGATCCAATCTCTTCTCTTCTTCTTCATGAGAACGCTGTCTTGGGGCTCCCTTCAGAACGTTACCAAGCGATACTCCCTACTGTTCTAACAACACACACACACACACACACCCCTAAGGAATGTGAATGGCCAGCGAGTGCAGAGGTACAGCGATCAGGTACAGGCAGGGCAAAGGCAGATGCTAGAAAATAATACATTTAACCGAGGCGGAATAAGCCAGTATGGATGCCAGAGCTTG
>NW_015213870.1:0-922 GCF_001447785.1 Gekko japonicus | reverse complement strand
TATTAACAGGCACCATCAAGGTCAGGAGTTGGGCGTTTAAGCTACTAGGGAAGTTCCTGTCCTGGAGCACCACTGGTGGTCCGAAGCAAGCCAAGCTCGGTGATGTTTGGTGACACTGCACTGCAAGGGCATTTCAGCATGACAGGAGTATGGCGGCCAGTATCCAGGTGGGGCCTGGAGGCCACCTGGTATTACAAGTGACCTCCAGGCTGCAGAGATCTGTGACCCTGGAGAAAATGGCTGCTTTGGAGGGTTAGGGTGCGTGGCATTGTATCCCGCTGAGGTCCCTCCCCTCCCCTCCCCAAGCCTAACCGGAGTTGGCCGCTGTGTCCTTGCCTCTTCACTACTTGCTGCTGCTGCTGCCCTCTGGGGAGGCTCTCAGGTCAGACCCAGCTGCTGCCACCAGCACAGGGGGGTTGGCTCGGTTAGCTTCTGTGTCACTCTAGTGGTTGAATTCTCCCTGATCCTGGTGTAACATGGGGCTTATCTAGCAGGGTTGTCCCTGCGGGACCTCTCTCAGTTCCGCAGGGCCTGCAAGACGGAGCTCTTCCGCCAGGCCTTTGAGTAGGAGTCGCCGCCACCATTATTCCATCTTCGTCCCCTATGCACTGTGTTTGAACATCATGACTGCCTGGCCCCCATCAGGGGAGCGAGGCGCCTGGACACGGTACGGTTTTAGTTGACAAGACCTGAGAAAGTAGTTGTGGAAGTTAAGAGCTATCCATCTTGGATATTGTTTTAATTATGTATTGTTGTTTAACCTTGGCACATATATATAAATAAGGCTGGTGGTAACACAGATCGATAGCAATCAGTGAGATAGTTCAAACAACCAATTTGAAAGCAATGTATGAGTTTAGTGTTCATTTGCCATGTGGTGTAATGACAGCTTGTAATTCATAAGAACATAAGAGAAGCCAGT
>NW_015213869.1:0-978 GCF_001447785.1 Gekko japonicus | reverse complement strand
TGAGTGAGCGATTGGGCTAACTGCAGAAAGTGGTTTGCTAATTGGTTTGCTATGGAGCCCTCCTTCCTGAGCAGAGACAAAAAATGTGTGAGACGGAGGCTAAAAAGCTGTGAGCTAGCTCACACTGACTCAGCTTAGAGGGAACAGTGCTCACAGGGTAGTTGTGAGGATACAATGGAGGAAAGGAGAACAATACTGTCAGCTGCTTTGGGTCCTCCTCACTGAGAAGGAAAGTAAGGTGTAAAATAAAAGGCAAAAGACACAGGCAACCGACTATAATATTTGTCATATGTATCCCGCTCTCTGTCACTCTTGTGAATTTTCTTTTAATTTCTGACTGGGTTTTTCCCCTCCTCAGAATTTACAGAGAAACCACAGATCTGGGCCCCATCTGCAGTACTTCTTGGGAAGGAAGTTGTTTATACCTGTTTGGCACTAGGGCTCTGCGTTAAGATTGAGGTCACATTTTCATGGGCATCTTATCTGACTGGATATAGAACATCTCAGTGGAGTCAACAGCACAGCAATGGCAGCTGGATTTATGGGTCCAACTTCACCTTCACACCCTCCCTAGATGATCAGGACAAACCAATCACCTCGTTACCCTCTTAACTGGGTTAAGAACACCATCTCCGTTGATATCGCTGGTGAGTAGCTGCCTTCACTTTATACTGACTTCCTTCCCCCAGGGACTGTCACCATCTCCCCTTTCCTTTTACCTTGGGTTCCCCTTCAGATGTTCTTACCACACTCTTGGTTATTTCAGATCCACCCAAGACTGTCGAAATCTCCACAAATGCTACAGATCGCAGTCATCTTGGTGAGATACAAAGTCTAAAAAACACTGGAGTATCTTTACTTATCACTCTCCCCTCCCTACTAGAGACTTAAGAACTCCCAGGTCTTGTCAAGATACCATTAGGAATTCATTGGACAGCTAACAACTACACAAGTGTCTCAAAGTCACAAGTGTACAGT
>NW_015213868.1:0-907 GCF_001447785.1 Gekko japonicus | reverse complement strand
ACAATGGTGGGAGTGAGTTTGATGCACAGTTCCAATTGCAATTAATAAACCCTAGCTAAACCCACGTCACTTGATCTGGCGTCTCCATTGCAGCATATGGACGTAATTGATTCTTGAGTGTAAAAAGTCTGGAAATGAGAGCAAAGAAAGGAAGGGTTGAGCAAGATGAGGAGAGTGGTGCAGATGATTTTTTTTTTAAGGGGGTTTAGGGGCGAAACTAAGAGCATTTCTGGAGAGTTTATATGAAAGATTGGATTCCTTGGAGAGTAAATTCGAAAGGATAATAAAGTAGAAATGAGTCGAAAGAGGCATTCACTGCATTTAGGCTGTGGATCTGTTTGCCCTGACCCCAACTTCGAACAGGTAGTGATCTATTTTTTCCGGCCAAAAGTGCCGGTGATCTACCACCATGAAAATGAAGTTTCAAATTAGTTTCAAATTAGATTTCGACCCACTAAAGTTGGGTTCCACCGAGCCCCCACATTTACAATGCACCTTCTGTCATTTACTGGTAAGCAAAATAAGCAAAAACAAAACAGAGAGACAAAGATCCAGAAAGAACTGCGAACATTTTTAATTTTTTATTGAGTCCAGCAAACCAGGAGACCAAGTGGGGCTGGTGATCTACTTCTGATCCCTCCGTGATCTACTGGTAGATCGTGATCTACCTGTTGGACATACCTGCTATAAGATGCAGGGGAATAACTGGATGTCTGAAGGGAGTCAGCCAATGTGGTGGCACAGGGTGGGAGTTGTGCCCCATCTTGGCAGGCTTTTTGTGGCTTGCCCTCGACCTGCCCACCCTCCCTTGGGATACTGTGGGATTAACTGGCTGCTGTTTGCAAGACCAAGCAGGAATTTTTGGGGTCCCCTCTAACTGGCCATGGGGAGCTTTTATCTTCTGCTA
>NW_015213867.1:0-913 GCF_001447785.1 Gekko japonicus | reverse complement strand
GGCTCGGCTATGTCCATATTCTGCTCCGCTGCGCCTGCACCTCTACGTTACCGCGCTCCTCCGTGACTCTACTTCCGCCTTCACTGTCGGTCTCGCCACACGCTGTTGCTTCTCTGGCCACCAGGGATCATCGCACCACACCATTGTTCCGCCGCTACTGCCACCACTGATGTTCCCACCACATCCTCGCATGGAGGAGGGTGCCCCCTACCCTCTGGCAGGTACCCATTTATCTACTTGCTTTATTTACTTGCTTTCGAACCGCTGGGTGAGCGGAAGCTAGGACTAGGGCCGGGAGCTCACCTCGGCTGCGGTGGGTCTCGAACAGCCGTAACGGCTGTTCGCTTGATGTTACTGCAGGCGTTTTACCACCTGCACCATCGCTCCCTTCTTCACACAGTGTAACTTCTGTGATATACTGACCTGCTAGACTTTCACTAAAGGAGGTTTCTAGCCTCCTTGCTGATTCACAAGCATCACAGAATGTGTGTTGTGGCGCACATGGAAATTCCGCATATCCCGTCTGCGTTACAAAGTTCAAACTGTGCTTCAGCAGTTGTTGAAAAGGCTGATAGTACTAGCTTTGTATTTCCTGATAAAGTGTAGTGACCTTTAGTATTTCCCCAAAATAGTAAAAAGCCCAGTAGCACCTTTAAAGCTAACAAACATTATTTGTAGCATAAGCTTTCGAGAAACACAGCTCTCTTCATCAGATGCATGGAGGGTGTGAAGAAACTGGCCAGAGATATATAGGTGGTATGGTGAGAGGATGCAGAAAGTGCCACGTAAATGCAAAGCAGTTGCAAAAGTCATGAAAAAGGTAGAATACGCAATTCAGGCTGTTGGTGTGACCCCTTCCTTCTATTGAAGAATCTGAATGGAAAACCTGAAAGGCAGTCACTTCTGGTAATGA
>NW_015213866.1:0-919 GCF_001447785.1 Gekko japonicus | reverse complement strand
CTCATTTTACTCATTCCTGTTTCTTCTGGGTTTTTATTTCATGTTGTGGATGTTTTGCTCCCTTTAGTGGTCGATTTGACATCAAACAGGTTACATTGGAAAGGAAGCTAGAGTTCAAACTTATAGACAGAGGATGAACAGCAACTTAACATGTAACACGATGAAGATGTTTTAAGATATGCAAAGACAAAACTAAATAACAAGCTAAGGTTATAAGATCAACAGTTGTTTTGATTGAATTAAGGTGGGAAAGGACAGCAAAGTGATAAATATGTCAAAGTAGGGGATAAATGTGAAAAAGGCATCTTTTCTAATTGTGGGAAGTGGTCTGAGACTCACCACGAAAGTTCACATCTTGAATAAACCTTTGTCGGTCTTAAAGGTGCCACTGGACTCTAAAATTGGTTCTTTCCCAGTTTATTTCCCTGTAGATATTGCAGGGAAATAGACTGGGGGGAAACATGATGTAATATCGCATCGACCACTAGAGGGAGCAAAACACATGCAACAACAGGGGAAAACTCCCGAAGAAACAGGAACTTAACGAGTAAAAGAAGAATGCGGGAAAAGCCTTACTCATGAGTAAATCTCATTGAGCCCAGTGGGACAGGCATCCAAGTAAGCATACATGGACTCACCTGCCTTCTCTCTTCCTGTGCAAGACAAGCAAGATTCTTTTTTAACCCCATTGCTAAACCTACGGAAGCCTTGATCTCCTACCACACTGCGAGGATTCCCCGTGTGGCTTTTGTTGCCGCTGCAGCCATGCAGATGCGCTATTGCAGCTGTGGACATCTTTAGAATTCACTGAGAACCATCACTATGTGGAAACAACCCAGGTTGGGGAAGACCGGAGCGAAGCGGAGGAAACCGGGATGAAGGATACTTAGGGGGTGACCACGTAGATAGTCAAAACACT
>NW_015213865.1:0-879 GCF_001447785.1 Gekko japonicus | reverse complement strand
GTTCTTATGCCCCTTGTAACCATTCCACCACGATGGCTCTCTGATCAGAAAGGGCAGCTGACTTTCCACCCTCTGTCCCGTCCCAGTGATTCTCATTCCCCCCCCCAACACCTTTTACCCAACCGCAGAGGACTAAAACCTTCCCCCGCTCCCTCCCCAAAGACGATGAAATCACCAGTGACACACCTGGATTATTTGCAGTGAAACAGTAGGACCGCAGCAGGAACACGCCGTATGCCGGGGCTATGTAGAGGTAGATATGTTTGAAATGCAGGAGGACGGCAAAGAGGAAAGCGCCTTCTAAATGCCTTTTCTGAAGGGGGGGGGAGAGAGAGAATATGGGGTTATCCAAGGGAACGTGGTACCAAAACAGGGGACTTTTGCAGACCAAGGAATGCAAGCCCAGAGGGAAATTCCCGGTATCTTTGCCTTCGGGGATCACAGCTGATTAGTAAAACGTCTTACTATATAGGACCCAATCCAAATGCTGTACAAAACAGAAGTTATTAGTCAAAAGATAACTTTCTACATCATTTTCTTCATACAGAAACCTTACAAGCAAACAGTCTCAGAAAGAAGAAGAAGAAGAGAAGAGATCGGATTTATACCCTGCCCTTCACTACCCAAAGGTATCTCAGAGTGGCTCACAAACTCCTTTCCCTTCCCCTCCCCACAACATACACCCTGTGAGGTGGGTGGGTCTGAGGGAGCTCTGACAGAAAGGTCAGCCAAAGTCACCCAGCCAGGTGCAAGTGGAGGAGTGGGGGATCAAACCCGGTTCTCCCAGATTAGAGTCCGCGCCCTTAACCACTGCACCAAGCTGGCTCTCAAAGCAACATTGGTTTAAGAACAATATATATTCAGTCCATTATCCTGTGT
>NW_015213864.1:0-1037 GCF_001447785.1 Gekko japonicus | reverse complement strand
TCACAAAGTAGAGTTTTTGCTCACACGACCCCACAGCCTAGAGGGAACGTTGATGACACCGCTCCTGCCGGTTAACTTTACGGTGTGTTGAATCTGAGCTGTGAACGGCAGCGGTGGATGACACTCACCTTCTCGGCTGCTATGTCGATGGCCGACTGGTTATAGAAGGAGGTGACGGTCTTGGATCTCTCACGGGCCAGCTCGTGGTGTTGGTCAACAGCTGAAGTGGACCGATACCGGAGGGCGGGCAGAAGGAGCGGGAGCACACAGGGAGCCCTGCTCCCCACTGCCCCCAGGTCCACCATCAGCAGTGATTTCCACATCATTCTGTCTTCCACAGGCACCTGGAGACAAGACAGAAGGAAGAAGAAGAAGAGAAGAGATTGGATTTATACCCTGCCCTTCACTACCCAAAGGTGTCTCAGAGCGGCTTACAAACTCCTTTCCCTTCCCCTCCCCACAACAGACCCCCTGTGAGGTAGGTGGGGCTGAGAGAACTCTGACAGAAACTGCTCTTTTTCAAGGACAGCTCTTATCAGAACTATGGCTTGCCCAAAGTCATCCAGCCAGGTGCAAGTGGAGGAGTGGGGAATCAAACCCGGTTCTCCCAGATTAGAGTCCGCACACTTAACCACGACTACAGTACAGTTAGGACAACTGTACTATACATAGCACGCGTGTCCTAAGGTAGTTTCATCCGGCTTGTGACATTTTTTCAGGCATCTGTCTGGCCACCTTCAGAAGACACTGGGGAGGGGCTGTGGCTCAGTGGTAGAGCATGTGAATACAGAAGGTCCCAGGTTCGATCCCTGGTATCACCAGTTTCAAAAAACGATCTAGTAGGTGACGGGAAAGATCCTGGAGAGTCCCTTCCAATTCACCTGACAGAGTTGCAAGTTAGATGGAATGTGGATTGATCAAGCAGGGCAATCTGCATACTCCTACGGCTGGGCTGGCCTCATCGGCCACATCCCACCTGGCCTGCATTTTGCTAAGACGCTTAGCCTAACCACTGAGATGGTCTTCCCATGGGACAA
>NW_015213863.1:0-1008 GCF_001447785.1 Gekko japonicus | reverse complement strand
TGAGCCATACTTTTCATCTATGCCTAAATACTTCAAGTCATACGTTAGTTCACAAGCTGAACACGTGGAAAGGTTATGTGAGCACAATAAGATTACGGAAGGCTGTGGTTGAAGACACCCTGTATGGTCCAGAAGGAACTTATGATGTCTCCCACCATATTTGCAAACAGGGCTATATGCTTTGATGGTACACATTTTTACTAGCTTACTTGCAAACAGACACATTACTTATTGGTGACACATCATCAGGGCTTTTTTTGTAGAAAAAGCCCAGCAGGAACCTATTAGCATATTAGGGCACACCCATGACAGCACAGCTCATTAGCATATTAGGCCACACCCCAGTGTTACCAGAAGTGTGCTCATCCAGCCACACCCACCTTTTGCTTCTTATTCTCTTTACCTTGTTTGTTGTCAAAACCCAGGGCCTTTTTTTGTAGCAGGAACTCCTTTGCATGTTAGGCCACACACCCCGAATGTAGCCAGTCCTAATGAGTTCCTGCTGTTGGGTGTGGCCTATTATGCTAATGAGTTCCTGCTGGGCGTGGCCAACTCGGGAGCCAGCCGGAACTCCGTTCCTGTGCGTTCCTGCCCGTTCCTGCCCAAAAATAGCCCTGACTGTGATGACAAAAAGAAGAAGAGAATAAACTAGCTTCCAACAGAGGAAAACTTTATATTTCGTTATCTGGAAGTAGCCATGGGCTGGGAAAACCCTGGAGAATTTGGAAGTGGGGCCTGGGGAGGGTGAAGTTGGGGGAGAGGAGGGACCTGAGCAGAGTATAATGCCACAAATCTGGCCTCCAAAGCAGCCATTTTATCCAGGGAAACTGACCTTGGCTGTCTGGAGATCCTTTGTAATAGCAGGAGATCTTCAGGTCCCACCTGGAGGCTGGCAACCCTAGGGCACAGAATTTTAGCAATGGTCCCCTAAAACATTCATCCACACCCATTCTTCATTCTCCCCCCCATGCCATTGTGGAGGGGGAGCGTGGAAATGGGAGCCAATGA
>NW_015213862.1:0-888 GCF_001447785.1 Gekko japonicus | reverse complement strand
CTTCCTTGGCAGTGCAGGCCCTCTGACTCCCTGGGCTGCCCAGAGGACTCTCTGCCGCCGCCCTTTTCCTGCCTGCCAGCCAGCAGCCCCGTAGGCCTCTGCATGCCTTCCCCCATGGCCTCATTGTCTGACTCGGCAGTGCAGAGCAGCAGAGATGGGCTTGAATCAGGGCTGGGCTGGAAGCCAAGCTGGCTGTGCTGGCTGGCTGGCTGGTTGTTAGGTGGAGAAGTCATGGCCCAGCACTGCGGCTTGCCTGCCTGCCTGGAGGAAAAGGAGGAGAAGCTGGGAGAGGGTTCTCCCCAGGGCCATAACCAGGATTTCTTTGGGGGGGGCATAATTTTAAAAAGAACCCTTACTTTCTTACTTCCAAGTAGAAGCACAAGCGGGGTAGTGTGATGTGAAGGGAAGGAGCTGGGACTGAATGGCAAAAAGCCCCCCCCCCCCAGTTATGGAAAGGGCAACATTTTTTTCTCTAAGCTGCTGCCTTGAGCTCTACAAGAAGGAGAAAAATATGAGGAAAGACGGGAGGGGGAAGAAGTGGTGCTCCAATGCCCTGAGCTGCAGCCTGCTGCTGTTTTGGGCATGGAGCGCCGCAGGGCTGAGGGATAGTTGGTGCTGCTGCGGCAGGGTGCTTTCCACTCTGTGGGGCAGGCGGGTAGTGCTTTTCCCTCTCTCTCCCACTGTGAAATTGGGGAGGGGGGCATCATGGGACCTGGGAAAAGACAGTACAGAGAGCATTTAATTGCCTTCAAGCAGGTTTCCCAAAGGCTCATGGGAATGCTTTTGAAAGACTCATCACGTCCTAGGTCATATATAGCAGGACTGGGCGAGCACAAAGAGTGTATTGAAGGTGTCTTGGAGGTGTATTAAATCCACCACTCTTGAGTG
>NW_015213861.1:0-833 GCF_001447785.1 Gekko japonicus | reverse complement strand
CTGCCTTCCCCTGGCTATCCTTTTCAGATAGCACGTTTCAGACAGTGGAGATCTATGTGGTACAGAGAACCACTCCCAGCATCAAAAGTTATAAAGTATTTATGGAGCTTCCAGTTTTGGCGAATCGCTGATGGGTGCATTTAATCAAGCCCCGATGAACGTGACCCATGATCATAAAGGTTGGGAGGGGTACTGGATAATTCCGGTCCCCCCTCCAGGGCTCTTGCAGGGGGGCCATAGCTTGGGGCACAAGAGGTGCTGCTCCCGAGGGCACAGCTGAGGGATTGAGGCTCCTCTTTGCCCCAACAGGTCCCACCACTGCGAGACCAGCAATGGTGACAGAAACACACACCAGGACAGGAGAACAGGAGATCAAGCGCTTTAAAGGTCTCCCTACCTTACTGAAGCAAGCAGCCAATAAAGAGTGAGTCCATACGCTTTTAATCCAGACAAAAATCTAAGCAGACAGCTTTCCCCAACCACTTAAATTCAAAAGCGGAGGGAATTGAGCTGGTCTCATCCCGGGAGGAAAAAGCAGCAACTGTAAGAGGTGGAGGGGGGGAAGCTGATTGAAAAGCATTGTTTAGCACAAATTGAGTGCTGACTGGTTAAAAAGCATGATTGTCAGTGTCACTTTTTAAAAACATTAGTTATATCTGATTATGCAAATTTTGACTGCAGCAAGGATTGTTTTCGCTAAACTTTGGAAGAATGAGAATATACCTTCTTTATAAAACCTTGGATGTAGTGGAGATGGAGAAATTGGTTTTTAGTTTACAAGGTGTAAAGGTTCTCTCTCCTCCACAGACCACACAGGAATGGGAGGGGAAAGA
>NW_015213860.1:0-978 GCF_001447785.1 Gekko japonicus | reverse complement strand
ACTCCACAGCTTAGAGGGACCATTGATTGAAAGACATTAAGACCAGCTTTTAAAAGCAGCACATGTCTAGAAAACCAGGACTTTAAAAACAAGCAAGAATGAGAGTCAGCGAGGGCACACCAGATGAAACAGAAAAGTCTTCGCCCATGGGTGGGGGACCGAGTTTGAGGGGAATAGACAACTCTTCTGGGGGAGAGAGTGTTGTGTAGCGGGTTCGATGCATTGAATGATCAGGAAACGGAGTGATCCTCAGCACATGTTTACTAGTACACAACGTAACACCTAAATACCGGCCGGTCGGCCAACTATATACAGTCCCCTTGGCCCACCTGATGCTGGGAAAGATTGAAGGTCAAAGAAGACGGGGATGGCAAAGGATGAGATGGTTAGACAGTGTCATAGATGCAACGAACTGTCATAGATGAAACGGACATGAAGTTGTGCAAACTTCAGAAGACGGCGGATCTGGCCTGGCATGATCTGGTCCATGGAGTCGTGAAGAGTCGGACTCGACTGTGCGACTGAACAACAAATGGCCCACCCACAGGTCCTATTGGAGGGTTTAAACTTCCCGCCAAGTTCCTATTGGTGACCACTAGAGGTTTCAGGATCCTCGTCCCTATTGTCTCTGCGAACCAAGCTCAGGTATTAGTCGCTGGCGCCTGGTGGCAGTCAGCAGACGTAACAGAGAGGGTTTCATTATTTTGGTTCGGTGACCAAGAAGGTTGTCATCTGTCTAGACTTGGCTGATGGGGGCACCTGAAGTGGTCCCCCCCAGAGATGGTGATGTCCATCAGGTAGGTTCCTATGGAAGTAGGCTGTCCTGAAGTTATGCAGGCCCTAGACGGTATGGTGCTTTCAAGGACAATATCCGCCCCTTGAATTGGTTCTGGAGCAGATTAAAAGCCCATGCAGAGGGAACAGGACTAAGGCAGTACGGTCCCTAAAGCCCCCTCCCCTTCATTGAGCAGCAGTGGG
>NW_015213859.1:0-901 GCF_001447785.1 Gekko japonicus | reverse complement strand
CAACATATTTACATTTCAGTCATTGCTATCTACATCATTGCAGTTATAGTCACTTAAGTACGTAGGTGCTTGCCATACGTGCTGAGACCTGCAGGGGGTTGCAGGCTCGGCAGGCAAACTAGTTTGTGGTTCACATATAGGCTCGTTGCTAACTGGGCCAGGCACATTTTGTTCAGGATTGGCAACCTCGCAGGCAGGGGTCCGTCCTGCTTCGGGGTTTGGACTTACCTTCGTATCAGGAGGACTGTACAAAATGTCCGGGAACTCTGCTGCCAGAGAGTCAGCACTGTCCTTAGTCCATCTCTGTCTCAGCTAATCGATATGGCGTTGCCATGTCCTACCGTCAGCCAGCTCTATGACATACATTCTGGTGCCCACGTTCTCGCGCACCACCCCCGGGATCCATGAGTGCCCCCTAGCATAGTTTCTGGCAAACACTTTGTCCCCAGCTTCCAATATGCGCATGTTAGTTTGGGTATCTATGCGTTCTGCTTGTTGGTCATTTAAATCCGGGTGCAACCAGTTTAGGAGAGTGGTAAGACGTCTGCCCAATAACAACTCTGCCAGACTATGGCCCGTGGCACTGCATGGGGTAGTGTGCTGCCTTAAAAGAAAAGAGCCCAACCTCTGACTCCAGTCCCCGTCACCCATTTTTTCCAGAGCCTCCTTGGCCGTATGCACCATCCTCTCAGCTTGCCCGTTTGACGCTGGATGGAATGGAGCTGGTTATTTGGCGGATGCCATTGTTGGAGAGGAATTGTACAAATTCTTGCGCCGTGAATTGGGGCCCGTTGTTGCTGACCACTAAGTCCGGCAGTCCGTGGGTTGCGAACAGCCGGTGTAACGCATGAATTACTGTTGTGGCCGTGGTTGAGGGCATAAGCACTACCTCCAACCATTT
>NW_015213858.1:0-1060 GCF_001447785.1 Gekko japonicus | reverse complement strand
CCAACCCAGAGTTGGCAACCCTATGCTCACTACATAAGAGGCAACACGAAACCTTGATCCAGATTCGGACCTCACATGGCTGCAATTGCTCTTTGAAATCACTGGGAAGATCCAGTCAGAGATCTGTTTTGACCCTGAGACCACATTTAAGAACATAAGAACATAAGAGACGCCAATGTTGGATCAGGCCAAAGGCCCATCCAGTCCAACACTCTGTGTCACACAGTGGCCAGAAATACCAGTGCCATCAGGAGGTCCACCAGTGGGGCCAGGACATTAGAACCCCTCCCACTGTTGACCCCCCCCCAAGCACCAAGATGACAGAGCATCACTTGCCCCAGAGCCCCTATCTATACCTTGTGGCTAATAGCCACTGATGGACCTCTGCTCCATATGCTTATCTAATTCCCGCCACCACCAGTTCCTGTGGCAGTGAATTCCATGTGTTAATCACTCTTTGGGTGAAGTACTTCCTTTTATCCTTTTGTGTGTGTGTGTATGTGTGTGTATCTGCTTATACACACACACACACGCACAAGGATAAAAGGAAGTACTAGAGTTTGTTCATGTAAGTCTGGACAGGTTCTGCACAACAGGCAATGTTGCCCTAAGTGTAAGAAGAGATCCTGCACTAGGGGAAGAGAGGACTTCCCAGGAAGAAGGTGGGGGCATCTTGAGCGGCCATGGTAGTGGGGAGCAGCAAAGGTCAAGCGGGTGTCCTCGTGCCTGGGTCCAGCCCCCTGATTAGTTGCATTCTCCCAAAGGCCTGTGTTTTTTATGGCATCCGGCCCCATCAGTGTAAATTGAATTAAGCATTTGTGGACTAGAGCCCTCCTTCCTCAGAGGCAATACAGTCATTCCTCACAAGGTGGAGATTTTAATCCAGGTGACATTAAAAAAAAAAAGTAAATAGCAGGGTCAAATGGTCACGTAATGAAGTCCGAAGTGAAATGTAATCATTACCTATGTTTTAAATCTAAGCAAGAATAGGACAGAGACCCATTCGCTGATTTTGCGAAGCAGTTAACACCTGCAATGACTGGGCAGTCGTTGACAGGCT
>NW_015213857.1:0-924 GCF_001447785.1 Gekko japonicus | reverse complement strand
CCCTCAGGTATGCTGGACCCTGGCCATATGGTTCAAAAGACAAAAGAATGTGGACATTAAGTCAATTGAGTTCAGTGTTTAATAACTAAGCCATCCTACTTGTCTCTCTTGTTTCCTATGGGGTTGTGATGGGCTGCACTTTTAAAAACTTAGAAATGCTGTACAAACAAGTAAAGGGCTCTGAAAGGTTAATTCCTCACAGAGCCAGAGAGCCTTGAGTGACAGGCTGCTCCAAGTGATCTGATTGGTTATCATCAGCTGAGCAGAGAAAGACTTCTGAACTGGATGCTGAGAAGAATTCAGCCCTGACTGAAAGCAGTTTAACACACATGAGGAGCAGGGGAAAAGTTGGCAAGGAAGAGTGGGTAGTTAGGCAAAGACTCCCATTCAGGCTACAAAAAAAGGATAGATCTTCTAGTGATAGAAGAAATTTCCCTACCCAGGGAAATAGCTCTCAAGAGTGGAGAGATCTCTGGTCTGGTGTAGTTAGAAACTGCCTTGTGACACCTTAAGAGCCAGGTAAAAAAAACAGGGAGATAGCTCTCAAGAGTGGAGAGATCTCTGGTCTGGTGTAGTTAGAAACTGCCTTGTGACACCTTAAGAGCCAGGTAAAATTTAAGAAGAGTACTGGTGTGTTTAGAGAAGGGGTTTGGGTACTAGACAGAGTTTTTCAGCCTTCTGAAAACCAAAAGAGTCGGTGAATACTCAAAGAAATTGTACTGGAGTGCTTGGGAAACACTGGAACAAAAGCCTCTCATCTTAAAGATCCTAAATCACTGGTAAAAGTTTATGAAACTTTCAATAGACTGAAACATATGAACTAAAGTCCATGCAGATACTTCTTACCTCAGAAATTTTATCCCTGATTTCATGTGACTTTTCCTCTCTAGGTTCTATAAAATATTTTGTTAATTTGGAATTTCA
>NW_015213856.1:0-915 GCF_001447785.1 Gekko japonicus | reverse complement strand
TGCCTTTTTTCACTGCTGCAGCACACTGGCGTGACACTTTCACTGAGCTATCCACTATGACCCCAAGATCTTTTACTCTCTCAGTTTCAGCAGGTTCAGACCCCATTAGCCTATCCTTGAAGTTGTCCCAATGTGCATCAGCTGACACTTACCAACATTCAAGTTCATTTGCCCTATTGTCCCCCACTCACTCAATGTCAGACTCCTGCAGCAATCAGAATCAACAACACTTTTCTTCAGAAGGAAAGTTCTAAATTTTTTAAATTTTTTTAAAAAGTGTATTGATCAGTATTGGCAGGGCATCTCTGCTTCATGTTCTGTGTTAAGACTAAAGCGTAAAGCATGGGGTGAACTGATACACATGGTTCAAAGGGGGTCACTGGCTGGTCAGGAGCCAATGAGGAGAAACGAAAGGCCCACCAGAATACAACGGCCCCCACTCTCCCAGAGAAGATGTTACAACCAGGCAGTCAAGGACAGGCACATAAAACATTCCGATAAGAGGGCATCACCGGGCAGTCAGGAAATTGAAAGTACATTCCAAGGAGTGAGCATACCCCTCCCACCAGCCTCTATGGCAGCGAGCTAACTCTCATGTCAATTTCACACCCGAGGCTGCGGGGCTGCATTTGACCCGCGGCTTCGCCCGATTTCCTCCACAGTTTCATGATCCTCAAAAACCAGGATCACAAAACTGCGGAGGAAATCGGGCGAAGCCACAAGTCAAAATGCAGCCCCGGAGCTTCGGGTGTGAAATTGACATGTTTGTGTCGGGGCAAACGGCGGCTGTGCTGCGAGGCAGCTCTAGTGAGAAATCGCCCTCAGTTTGTGAAGTTCCTCTTGGAGTTCTTCACCGTCAGCCTTGGTTTTAACCACCCTGAATAAATTTGTGTCATCTGCAAACCTGGCCACTAC
>NW_015213855.1:0-950 GCF_001447785.1 Gekko japonicus | reverse complement strand
TTGCTTCCTATCATTTAGCCAGTTTTTAACCCGTAAGTGAACCTTATCTTCTTATCCCATAATTGCTAAATTTATTCAGGAGCCTTTGGTGAGGAACCTCATGAAAAGCCTTTTGAAAGTCCAAGTACATAATGTCTATTGGGTCATCATTGTCTACATGCTCGTTGCATGCAGTCCCACCCAAAAATATCTCCCAGGGGTTATGGGCAATGTTCCCTCTAAGCTGAGTTAGTGTGAGCTAACTCACAGTTTTTTAGCTTCTGGCTCACACATTTTTGTCTCAGCTCAGGAAGGAGGGCTCCAGAGCAAATTAATGTATGCAGTAGCCAAATTGCACACTCACAGCTTTAATGCCAGTAGCTCACAAAGTAGAATTTTTGCTCACAAGACCACTGCTTAGAGGGAACATTGGTTATGGGCACAGGTCTGGCAACCCTAGTTATACCCTTCTGAGTCCAGTGGAATCAGCGGGCATAGCAGGTTATGATGCTGCTTAGGAAGGCACCGCTGTAACTCAGAAATAGGAAAATTCAGTCTCAGAACATCTGGAGTGATTTCTTCAGGGAAAAGGCATTCTGTACATGCTCAGTGTCTCTCAGTCTGACAGATTTTTCTCAAAGAAAACTTGGCAGTCATCCAACTCCATGCCAGCAATGGATGAGGTGTAATGGAATTTATAGGAACAGAGGCTGCAGTGTTCTTCTTAATGGAGCTGTAGACAGTCGGCAAAAAAGGGATGACAATTTGGTGTCAGCTTTTTCATTACCCTTGAGAGGTAAAGTAACTCTGGAAATATTTCTACTTTTCAGACTCTGAGGTTTAGTTCAGGACCACGTGGCAATGTGATCAATCGGATACATATACAAGTGACTTCCAGAAAACTCAAGTATGGTAATTGTCGGGAACTACACGTCTCCACCACAAGATGGATTCAAACAGGTATCACCAAG
>NW_015213854.1:0-911 GCF_001447785.1 Gekko japonicus | reverse complement strand
GGCTGAGAGAGTTCTAAGAGAACCGTGACCGGCCGAAGGTCACCTAGCAGGCTTCATGCAGAGGAGTGGGGAATCAAACCCAGTTCTCCGGATTAGGGTCCGCCGCTTTAACCACTACACCAAACTGGCTCTATGTGCCCTGCTGTGGAAACAGAACATGAAGCTCACCGGTACAAGCACAGCTGGTTTCCGAGTCCTGTGTTAATTAAACAGATTGGCCTCTATGATATGAATGCTCTACATAATTCAGTCTGGTTGGGGAGGGGGGAATGCGATACTGAACCCTTGCTGATTAGCAGTCTTACTCATCCCCTTCTGTTTTTGAGTTCTCACCAAGTGTTTCTGACATGCTTTCAAACTATCAATGCCATAAGGGCTAGAACTTTGCCCTTTTAAAAATAGAAGCTGGAGGAACTATGGTTAAGCTAACCAACATCAGGGTGGGCCCTAAAGCTCTCTTGCAATTACAGCAAATCTCTAGACTGCAGAGATAAGTTCTCCTGGAGGAAAGGACAGCTTTGGAAGATCGACTCCATCCCATCCCATCCGATCTCCTGTCCTTCCTCAAACGTCCCCAGATTTCCAGGAATTTTCCAGGCTGCAGTTGGCAGCCCTAGCATGGCTCAGATGCAGAAGACTGCCCGTTCAGTCCCTCCCTTTCCAGCTACAGAGGGATCAGACAGTAGGTGATAGGAAAGACCTCGCTGCCAGTTGAAGTAGGTGGTGTAGAAAAATAGCTTGCTCAAAGTTAACAGATGTGTGATCATTTCCTGTGTTTTATGCTGGGGGAGGTGGAAGACGACGTGGAATTACCTTGCAGGGGGGTCCCGAAAAGCACAGTAAGTTAAGAAGTGGGCCTTGAAAAACATCGCAAGTTTAGCCCTGCTCCCCTGCCACGCACTTAAAAAGTT
>NW_015213853.1:0-1093 GCF_001447785.1 Gekko japonicus | reverse complement strand
TGACATGAAAGCAAAGGTTTGTACCTTAATCATGTTAAAATAACTACGGTCACACACACAAAATAATCCACTTTCCAGCTGGATTTTTACTGTGTGATCTGGCAAAATCCAATTTGAAAGTGGACTGAAAGTGGATTTTTTAGTGTGTGTGACCGCAGCCAATAAAGGAACATTGACAAATTCACAACTGCCAATAATTCCTCAAAAATATTTTCTATTAAGATTTAACACCTTTAAAGTAACGAATCGCTGGTACTCGACCCCCCTGCCCGTCTGCATAGAATAAAACCTGAAAGTAGCAAATACTGCTGGAAGAACTGTGGTCATGTAGGTGACTTTTTGCATTGCTGGTGGCAGTGCCCAAAGATACATCAATTCTGGAACCAAATTATTGCACAAATTAAAATCATATCCAGTGTCACTTTACCTGATCTCCTGGATGTCCTCTTGCTCGATACCTGGTCTGACTCTACTGGAAATACAACAGAAACAACATTAATCACTCCTTTAATCGCCATAGCTAGAATCACGATAGCACAAAAATGGAAGGACATAGCAACTATTAGCCACAAGGTATAGATAGGGACTCTGGGGCAAGTGATGCTCTGTATTCTTGGTGCTTGGGGGGGTCAACAGTGGGAGGGCTTCTAATGTCCTGGCCCCACTGGTGGACCTCCTGATGGCACTTGGTATTTCTGGCCACTGTGTGATACAGAGTGTTGGACTGGATGGGCCTTTGGCCTGATCCAACATTGGCAGCTCTTATGTTCTTATGTTCAACTCCCTCTCTGGTGGACTGGCAAAATAAACTCTGGGAGCACTTCCTCCTAGGGAAAATCTCCTCACAAAACACTGCAATAACTACAGAATCCCGTCGGCAAACATTTCATAAGGTTTGGTTCCCAGTGGTCAGTTATTTAGCTGAAGGGGGTTTTATCCCAAACAACCACTATTATCAGAATTTGTTCTACCTTTAAGGCCCTCTTGGAGGTTTCAGTTGGGGTCACTATATCTATGTTACTGGCTGTTCTTGGTTCTCTGCCACTATAGGCTGTTGTTATCAATGTGGGAAAATTTAATAAATAAAATAATA
>NW_015213852.1:0-932 GCF_001447785.1 Gekko japonicus | reverse complement strand
TTATTATTATTCTGTTCTGAGGAGTGGGGTGCCGCAGCCTGTGCCAACAGAACAACCAAAGGGTAGCTGCCAAGAAAGGGAACAGAGGAACTTCCCAGGGTAATAGTGTATTGCAGGACCGTAGCTACGGTGGGGCTTTGGGGAGCTCCGCCCCCTTTCTTAAAGGCACAGCCCCACAAGGATTTCTCCCGTAAATGCTTTTTGCAGCCATTTAAAAACTTTTTTTTTAAAAAAAGGCATGCACTCCTTTAAGCAGAGTAGGGTGCTGTAGTTGACTAATTCCCGCACTGAGCAAGGGGGTTGGAGTGAGTGACCTCTAGGATCCCTTCTAACGCTGTATCAAGAAACTAGTCTCCTTTAAGAGAGTTTTTCTGCCTGAGTGTTAGCTTTCTTGGCTACAGAATTCATCATCCCCACCTGCCGGCTTGTTCTCAGAATTGTTGCTTAGGCTGGCAGAAGTGATTAACTTGCAGCAGCTGAGAACTGTCATAAGAACCGAAGAGAAGCCAATGTTGGATCAGGCCAGTGGCCCATCCAGTCCAACACTCTTGTCACCCAGTGGCCAGAAACACCCAGCACAGACTGATCGGGATTTGGTTGCCAGGCTGGTGACCTTGCTCTTCCATATTCGATTCACGTTCATCATTGCCGTGCGACCCAGCGTGATTCGACGTTTTATTTCGGGAACGCACCCGCTGTTTCGGTTGATCTGTTGGCTAGTATTTAGGCAGGAGACCTCCAAGGAATACCAGGGTTGCAGCGCAGAGACAGGGAATGGCAAGCCACCTTGGAACATTTCTTGCCTTGAAAACCTCACAGGGTCACCATAAGTCAAATGCGACTTGACAGCAAATTTTAAAAAAAAACACCTTGCATCAAACCAGCATATTTCAGTAACGTTATTTAAGAACATAAGAACCTAAGAGACGCCA
>NW_015213851.1:0-949 GCF_001447785.1 Gekko japonicus | reverse complement strand
GCTTTCAGGATGGGTGTGGATTTGAACCTGGGTCTTCACAGCCTGTTGCATTGTGATGATCCACCTCTGAAATTATCAGAGTTGTAAGTGGTGGTGTGTGAGTTCATTCAGTGTGAATGTACTCTTAACAGGTAGTATGCACAGGGCTGAGTGTGCTCTGTGCTAAAAGCAGAATGAAGGCAGGTTTCTGTATTTAGATAATTCTCATTTTGCAGAATTCTGCAATTTTTTTTACTGTGTTTGCAAAATTTATTTTTGCTTTTTCAGAGCCAGTGGGGTTTAGTGGCTGGAGTGTTCCAGTCAAAAAGACCCAGCTTTGAATCCCCACTATGCCAAGGAAACATGCTGGGTGACATTAGCCCTGGCATGTGTGCCCGACTTAACCTACCTGTCAAGGAGTCGGAGCCTAAACCTTGTGGGGTCTCCAGGGCAATTGTACACAAGTAGCCAGACCTTTGTTTAATTTCAAATGAAAAATTTTATGAAGTTTATTTCAGTTTGTCAATATAAGCATTTATTCTATAGCCATGTTCCCTCTAAACCGTGGAGTTTTATGAGCAAAAATTCTACTTTGTGAGCTACTGGCATTAGAGTTGTAAGTGAGCAATTTGGCTACTGCATAAATTAGTATGCTCTGGAGCCATCCTTCCTGAGCTAAGACAAAAATGTGTGAGCTGAAGGCTAAAGAACTGAGCTAGCTCACAGCAATTCAACTTATAGGGAACACTGGCCCAGCACATGCTCCAAAATCATACAGCAAGAAACCAAGAAAGCTATTTCAGCTGTCTAACACTTCTTGGGGTTGCATTAGAAGGCACCAACCTTAAAGTCAAGAGTCAAAGGCATTGTTTTCCAAGAGAGGATGGAAATATGAATGTATTTTAGTTTAGGAAAGAAGATGACTCAGTGATGAAGAAATGATGGAATCATAGAATTGGAAGGGACCTCC
>NW_015213850.1:0-931 GCF_001447785.1 Gekko japonicus | reverse complement strand
TGGTGGAAGTCCTTCACCACATGAACTTACCTGGCACCAAATTTTCAGACTGTTAAATGCCAAGAAAAATTTTTTTTGTTCTCCTAAGCTTTGATGTAAAATCTTTTGTCAGATGTCCTACTTTTATGTCTGTCTATTCTGTAGTTAAGCAGTTTCCTGCGCTTAAGATTGGCTTTTGAGATATTTTGTGCTTCTGTGGCCCCGGTCACATGGCAAAGTTGCCACGGGAAAGGCACGGGAGTCCCGCGGATTTTCCGGGCGCGATCTCACCCCAACATCTGGGAAGCGCAGTGCTCCCGTGGCGAATCCGTGGCTCCCCACCGAAGGTGCGAAGTTAAAAACTAGTACCTACGAGGTACTAGTTTCCTGAAACCGCGGGCCAAGGGCGGGCATCTGATCACGTTCCCGGTGGACTTACGTGGCATCCAGCGCCTGCCACTGTTTGTCTCTGCAGGTTGCGCAACAGCACCCAACAGCGCATGCGCACAAAAAGCGATTGCTAGTGCGATTGCGCGGCGTGGCTTCTGTGCTGCGCTGCAGGATACCCGTCTGATCGGCATTTCCCCTGACCCACAGGACCTCGACAGGGACATGTGCTCGGGCAGCCACGCATTAGTTTCCTCCGGGGCAATTAGCCACGCCCCCCCCCCTGCGATATCCGGCCCGTGTGACCGGGGCCTGTAATAGGTTTCTCTTTGCTTATTTTGCTGTTGCTTTTTTGTTTTTATCATCTGTGTTTTAGATATATTGTTTTTTGTAAGGACCTCAAATAATGTGGGAGGTAGAGATCAGGATATAAACTGTTCTGTCAGATACATACGACACTCTGTTATGCTGGCATGATGCTTTGGGACAGAGGCCAGCATCCACAGAATGCTAGTATTGGCATTATTCTGACTCTGTGAAGGTTGAATGGTAAACTAAATATTTT
>NW_015213849.1:0-935 GCF_001447785.1 Gekko japonicus | reverse complement strand
TGCCGCGGTTTCTCCCGGCGCTATTGTCTGTTTCCTGCTGCCATGCCGGCTTCTACCCCGTCCCAAACGGGACCTCCGGCGTCTGATGTCCAGGCACTCACCGGCCTGCGGCCCCCTTCGCGGAAGCGCCAGCCGGAGCCAGAAGCTTCGCGGCGGAGGCGGGCGCGGGTGGGCGGCGCCTCTGCAGGAGTCCCCGCCCGCCCGCGCCAGGCAAGGAGCCGCGGAGGAGGAGGCGGGCGAAGCTTCCCGACGGGTCTGGACTGCCGGGCCGAGAGTAGAAAAGGCGGCGCTGCTGCTGGTCCGGCACAGCAGCCGCAGCCTCAGCGCCGAAGCCAACCCACCCGAGCGGCCTCTTCTGTGAGGTACGAGAACCCAGGAGGAGGAGGAGGAGGAGGAAGCACCGCTGCCGCCGCCCGTCGAGCGCGCCATGTCCCGACACGTGTTTGTCGCCCCAGCGTCGGACCTGAGCCCGGCCTGGGTCACCGGCTGGAAGGCGGCGCAGACGACCCCCGAGGGCCTGCTGGACCTGGTGCTGGAGGACGCCTACGCCTACCTGGACGCCCTGGAGCGCCGCAAGGGCTCCCTGCTGGACGCGCCCGCCCTCCTCTCGCTGAGCGGCCTGGGCAAGCGGCCGGCGGGAGGCTCCCGGCGGGAGGCGGGCCCCGTGCGCCTCTCGCTCGACCTGGCCGGCTTCTCCCCGGACGACGTGGCGGTGCAGCTGGACGGCCGCAGGCTGAAGGTGACGGCCCGGCGGGAGAGCCAGCGGCGGGCGCCCGACGGCTGCTGCGCCCGCGACGCCCGCGAGGTGTACCGGGAGGTGCTGCTCCCCGACGACGCCGACCTGGGGGCCCTGGCCTGCGCCCTCAACGCCGACGGGCAGCTCCGCCTCGAGGCCCCGCGCCTGCCGCCCCCGGAGAGGGTGGTCCCCATCCAGC
>NW_015213848.1:0-983 GCF_001447785.1 Gekko japonicus | reverse complement strand
TGTTTGTTTGTTTGTTTGTTTGTTTTTGCAAAGGAGGCCCTTCCTTACTGTGTGAAAGGAGACAACAGAACTCAACCAGGAAGGGTGGCAAATACAAAAGACTCAGCAGAAAGGTTAACAAAATGGATCAGCCACTAGAGTATGTAAAGAAACTGGATGCAGCCTGAATTTAGAATGAACCAAAATACTAGTGGTGGGTGCTTTTTATTGGGCCACTGCCATCTCCTCCCCCATAGGATAAGTTAAAGGTCAAGGTTCCCTTGCCCGAAAGCCAGTCGAATCGGACTCTAGGGTTGCGGTGCTCATCTCTGTTTCAAAGCTGAAGAGCCAGCGCTGTCTGAAGACGTTTCCGTGGTCATGTGGCCAGCATGACTAAACACCAAGGCGCACGGAACGCTGTTACCTTCCCACCAAAGCGGTACCTATTTATCTACTTGCAATTTCTTGCTTTCGAACTGCTAGGTTGGCAGGAGCTGGAACTAGAGATGGGAGCTCACTCTGTCCTGCGGCACACTCGGGTCTCGAACTGCTGAACTACTGACCTTCCACAGCCTGCAGTTCAGCGTCTTAACCACTTGAGCCACCACAGCTCCTCCCCCATAGGATACAGTGGAATTAAAAGTGCAGCTAGTGGCACCAACTTCATTGGGTCTGGAAAAATCGATCCCCTTCGTCAATTCTGCTTGAAACTCTGGTGTTTGTAGATTAGAAGGAGGGCTATGTTTTGTGCAAATTTGGTGCCCTTAACTTTAAAAATAGATAGACCAGAGCCTTGGATTCATTCCCCCGTCAAAAATGATGGTGTTAAATTCCAGAACCTGGGGAGGAGGGAAAAACACACATGGATTTGTACCTCAAACTGGTACTGTCCTACCTGAAAATCAAGAATAGTAAAGGCGTCTCTCCTGAATCTTGGATCCAAAATTATAACATCCCCCCCCCTCAAAGTGTACGCCTAATTAAAAGGTCCATGTACTCCACTG
>NW_015213847.1:0-923 GCF_001447785.1 Gekko japonicus | reverse complement strand
AATCTCAAAATGTTCTTCCCCCTCTACCAACACGGGGGGAGGGGAATCAAGTGTTGGCCTCCATTGTGATGTACCAGTGGACTTCTTAAGGAGGCTCATATGGAAAACCGGGTGTAAGGACTTTAAGTTTTTAGGAAGTTCTACTTCAACAGCCACCTCATTGATCAGTCTACGGACTGGGAAAGGTCCGATATATTTCCAACTCAATTTCTTACAAGGTCTAAGTAACTTCATATTCTTTGTAGATACATATACCAAATCACCAGGCTGCAGATCCCAACCCACCACCCTACCTCTGTCAGACTGCGCTTTATAGGCGGCCTTGGCAGCCTCCAGCGTTTGACACAATAAAGGCCAAGTCTCTTGCAAAGATTTACACCAATTACCCGCATCCCCAGGCTGTAAAGGCTTTCCCCCCCCCCAGGAAAGGCAAAGGAGGGCAATCATAACCAAAAACAGCTTTGAAAGGTGACATACCAATAGAACTATGCAAAGTGTTATTGTAACAGTATTCTGCCAGTGGCAGTAGGTCACACCAGTCATTTTGTTGATAATTCGTGAAGCATCGTAAATACTGTTCTAAAGTTAGATTAACTCGTTCTGTCTGCCGTCAGTCTCTGGATGGTAAGCACTGCTGAGCCCCTGCTCCACCCCCATGATGGTCAACAGTTCCTTCCAGAACTTAGAAACAAATTGTGTACCCCTGTCCGTAATTATCTTGGCTGGCAAGAGATGGAGTCGTACGACATGTTGAAGGAAAGCTTTAGCCAGCTTCTGGGCCGTTGGCAGGGATGGCAGAGGAACGAAGTGGGCTTGCTTAGAAAACAGATCCACCACCAAATCACCGATTTTCCTTTACTGAGTGGCAGGTCTGTGATGAAATCAATTGAGATTACTTCCCACGGCCTATTGGGGGTTGGCAA
>NW_015213846.1:0-933 GCF_001447785.1 Gekko japonicus | reverse complement strand
AAAATCTGGAAAGGTCCACGTTCCACAGTAAACTCTGATTGCTGCTCTCTGAGTCAGATCCCGGTTGCATACTTATTGACCGGTGGCTGCCTCTGGCTGTGATCACATCCACTAAATAATCCACTTTCAATGCACTTTCCAACTGGATTTTGCTAGTGTGTGTGACCGCAGCCTCTGTCTCTGAATTTAATCTCTGAACAACTGTTTTCTCAGTTTCCAACCCAATGCAGAAATCCTATTGAAAAGAACCAATTCCATTGAAAAGCCACCTCATTTCTGACTGTACTGCATGGTTAGAAAGGAACACAATGCAACAATCTGCCGAACACCAATGAACTATCAAATTGATCACTGAAAAATCAGGCCTCTATTTGCAACCAGTGAATATGGACCAAACCAGTGGTTGCTTGAGCATCCCTACTCTACTTAGTAAATTACCTCACAATTGCACTCTAAAAAGACTAAATGTAGTATAAGTTTTTCAACTAACCACTGAGTTGGCAATACTGCATAATTCAGATCGACCAAACAACTGAAACCCAGTTGTTAGCCAAATTGCTTCTGATTATTAGTTAGACAAGGCAATAGGCAAATAAGGGAGCAAGCACCAGTGTATACAGGGGTCCCACTTCTTCCCAGACCACCAGAAATAGACTCAAAAGCAAGCTTCAGTATAAAATGGTTTTGTTTACTGAAGATATCTCACAAGCATACAATAATTCAAACACACTCACAATTACACAGATCTATGAAAATTAGAGAGAGGAGGATAGCACATTTGCATTAGCAGGATGATCGTTGAGGGGCAATACTTTACCTGTCCACGGCGGGATGAAATGATCCTTGGGGAAAATGAAGGAGACTACAGGGTAATGGGGTCGTGAACTGAACTGGCAGAGGCCCATGGAGACTCTGGCTGCACAAACCGAGAGT
>NW_015213845.1:0-956 GCF_001447785.1 Gekko japonicus | reverse complement strand
CCCTTTCTGGCATGCCCATGGAAATGCTGTTTGGCACATTGGAGTCAGGAAGCAATTTTTCTCCAGGCCAGTTTGGCTAGAGATCCTGGAGGTGGGGTTTTGGTTTTTTTGGTCATCTTCTGGGCATGGAACAGTGGTCAGTGGGGGTATAGAGGGGGAGGTATTTGTGAATTTCCTGCATTGTGCAGCGGGTTGGACTAGAATACCCTGGAGGTCCTTTCCAACTCTATGATTCTGTGATTCATAGGTAATTGGTTCCATCATAGACTCATTTTAAGAATCTCCTAACATTCAATGGAAATCTATTCTGCTTTAGTTAAGCAGTCTTTCCCTCTAGGACAGCAGAGAATGAATTTTGCTTTCTGCTTTGTCTCCACCTGTGAAGTATTTGAAGAGTGCTTTCATACCCTTTCCCAGCCATCTCTCCTTCAGATTGCTGACTTATTTTCAGTCTGTGATCAATTGAATCTTGGTATCCTTTTAGTATGTACTATGGCTAAACCAGCTAATTTCCATCCTATACCTGTGTGTTCTTTTTGCCTAAGTGCAGAATTAAGCATTTGTCTGTGCTGAATTTCATTTTATTTGCTTTAGCCCAGCTTCCAAACTATCAGTTTTGAATTGTATTTTTTACTTCTAATGCTATCTTCCCAGGTTTTTTATCATCTGTGAATCTGATGATGATTCCGTGTACCTCTTTTCCAACTCAGTGCAAAAAATGTTGAATACTCAGCCCAAGAAAGAGCCCCGTGGGTCTCCAGTCAAAATCTCCCTTCAGATCAAAGAAGTATGATACATGAGCACCTTTTAACTATGGTTATACAATGATCTGTGTATTGACTTGATGGTACTATCATCTAACCCACATTTAACTAGTTTGCTAAACAAAATATAGAAAACTTCATAAAATGCTTTGCTAAAACCAAGATATATTTTGTTGTTGTTCAGTCGCACAG
>NW_015213844.1:0-930 GCF_001447785.1 Gekko japonicus | reverse complement strand
TGATTCGGTATAAGGCAGTTTCATGTGTGAGTTCATTTATGCATCAAGGTACAGTACAGTTTGCAGCATCTATAGCTTAGAACCTGGACCATGGTCGAGTTTCCAGTATCCAGACAATGGTGTAGTAGAGCTGGTTGCTCTGATTCCCTATCCTGTCAGTGCTCAGCTTCGTAAGTTCATTTTTGCCTCTGTAGTGTCACGGCATCCAGGGGGCAAAGCATCAGCCATCATCATGGTTTGTCCATGCAGACGTTGCACCGGGCACCGGTCGCAAACAACCGGGGTTTGCAAAGGCTCTTCAAACCATCGTTTGTAATGACAGTTTGCTGGCTGATTGCAAAATGTCACAGTTTAGAAATCAGAGTGAACCTGTAGCTTAAGCTTCCGGCGGCATTGAATGGCTTGATGGTTGATAGTTCCAAGAATGCAGGATGAAGGAGACGCCCGCTATCTAAGCGTAACCGAGATGGGCTTTTTTCTCCTCCCTTTAAAGAATTACATACCTGAGGAGAAGTGGATGTATGATCGCTCGAGATAAGCTTTTGGATCTGTAAATACAGAAGTTTTCTTGCTTATAGTATTCCAGACATGGATTCTTGTTTTTATTGTGCTGTCAAGTCACAGCTGATTTATGGAGACCCTGGAGGGTTTTCAAGGCAAGAGACATTCAGAGGTGGCTTGCCACTGCATACCTCCCAGTCACAACCCTGGTATTCCTTGATGGTCTCTCATCCAAGCACTAAGCAGGGTCGACCCTGCTTAGCTTCCGAGATCTGACAAGACTGGGCTAGCCCGGGCTATCCAGGTCAGAGTAGTAGTATTATAAGAAATGTCCAAATCTGAAAGGTTGTGGAGTCAACTCTATTTAAATATCTCACAGGTCATTCAGCCTTCAGTGTTGCAGAGACCTCAGTGGGGTGCAATGCCATA
>NW_015213843.1:0-929 GCF_001447785.1 Gekko japonicus | reverse complement strand
CTGGAAGTCCATCCCCCCATTGCTTTGCCACTTAAATGACTGGCACCAGTGTGTCTGCCACACAAACCCCAACATGAACAGCACAAACCTCTGCAAAAAAAACAAACATGGAGGGTCATGGGCAGTTCATTGTGGGCGCAATCATAAGACCCTCGGCTCATGAACCGTGATGAGGTTCATGCCCATCCCTAATTGCTACATAGCAGAATGACCAGAAAGTTTTAAATATATTTTCCCTACTTATATAACCTCCTGGTAGTTTAGTCAAACTGAATTCCATAGTCATGGATAATTCTGTAGCCTCAAGAAGATGTGTGAATTCAGACAAACGTGCTAAATAAACTGCCTCAGATCCCAGCTAGCATTTCCACTATCTCAAGGACTTCTGTGCATGCAGCACAAGTTTGCTGCCATCCACCTCTTGCAGAGTTCAGTGTTTCTTAAATACTGTTCTTGGGTATTGTCATCTTTCCAAGGGACCAGATTGGGGGGGGGCATTTCAGTCTCCTGTGTGGGGGGAGGCTAATGTTACCAACCATGTGCTGGTGGTAATTCCTGGGAGTGTTTGGAGGAGCAGAGCATAGGGAGAAGGATCATTGCAGATGCTGCTGTGATGTCACTTCCAGCTGCTTACCCAGAAGCAGTGTCACAGTGTCCATGACATCACAACTCTCTATCCTTTTTCTCCCACTGCTCCATTGAGTGAATAAGGTGGATGGAGCACGGGGGTGGGGAAATAACTGGTAAACCTAGGGAAGGGAGGTGGAAATGCTAGTCAGAATCCAACTGATTAAACTGATCTTTATAACATGGCGAGCACTTGTAACGATGGTTTGAGGAATCACAAAGTCTTGAAGTTCTAGCTCTACCATCTGTAGGCTCACCTCACTCTTCAAAGGAATTCAAAGGAATTCTATGCCTGTATCTCA
>NW_015213842.1:0-923 GCF_001447785.1 Gekko japonicus | reverse complement strand
CTTGAAGGGAAGGGAAGTTAAACTTCCCCTTTGAAGGGAAGGCAAGCCCTCCTGGCCCACCCGCCTCAGAGTCACTGGGTGTGTCGCTCTCCAGGCCTTCTCTGTGTAGCCAGGCACGCAGAGGTTTTGGCTGTAGTGGGCGTGGCCAACTCTGAACCCAGCCAGAACGCCGCTCCTGTGCGTTCCTGTCCAAAAATAGCCCTGCCGCTCTCTGAAGTCAAACACCCTTAGGCATTCAGCGTATCTTGCAGAAAGGAAAGCATGCCTTGATGCACTTACTGGTGGTCCAGGCTGGCCGTTTCTGCCCAATTCGCCAGGTAGCCCCTAGAGCAAAAAGAAAACAGAGACATGAGACCCTTTCCCCTTGCAGCACAAGGGCTTTTCAGCTGCTATCCAGGCAAAAAAGAGCGAACACAACCCGGAGATTGTGAATACAGAAGGTGCCATTTGAAACAAGTCTTGAACTTAGTAGGTGGTCTTGAGGCTCAAAGGTATGCGGCAAAGGTCATGCATCTCGATCCACGTCTTTCATGATAAAACAGAAAGGGCAGGCTTTCGCCGCCTCAATTTGCCTCGGGGCCATGCAGGAAAGGGTGAGGGCATTTAACCCTTTAACCCCCAATCCATTTTGTTCTTTGAAACCAGTCCCCTCGCTCCGCTAACTGGAATTTTAAAAGAGGGGGAAAAAAACCTACGTCCTCTAATAACGAGGACCCCTCCTTTAAAATGCTGATTTCAAACCATGGTTTCAAATAGCGTAAGCAAGCAGAGGTTGAAGGGCTAGACTCTCTCTTCCTTGCAGGGCTCCAGTGCAAAGTGAAGCCGGACACAGGTCACACGGACACATCAAGCTGTCTTGTAATGAGTCAGAAGGACTTCCTCATCCATTGTCCCACGTGATAAGATCCACCACCATTGTCCCA
>NW_015213841.1:0-937 GCF_001447785.1 Gekko japonicus | reverse complement strand
AGAAGTAGATATTTTTCTGGTACTCTGTTCTATTTATAATCATTATTTCAATGTTGACAATTTGATCTCTAGTTCTTCTACCTCTTCGAAACCCTGCTTGTACTTTTGACAGTTCTCTATCCATGTACTGTTGAAGCCTAGCTTGTAGGATCTTTAGCATATTTAGTAAAGTGCATAGTGTATCATTATTTCATCCTAGTCAGGTATAAATATTCATTACATTCAATAAGCAATAACATTCAGTACATACAGATTGATAACTACCAGACCATTTTGCATCAGTGTGGGGCTTGACTTTTAAAACACTGATGCAAAATGGTCTGGTAGTTAGCAATCTGTATGTACTGAATGTTATTGCTTATTGAATGTAATGAATATTTATACCTGACTAGGATGAAATAATGATACACTATGCACTTTACTAAATAATGATTATAAATAGAACACATTAGTTCGTTATAAGGTTTTTGCAGTGTATATTTATTTGTTGCTAGATTCTCCTAACACTGGGCAGTTCGGGTTGCTTCAGCCTCTGGGTGGAGCCTGTAGATATCCCAGAATTACGATTCATCTCCAGAGAACAGTTCCCCTGGAGAAAATGGCTCCTTTGGAGGGTGGAGTCTAAGGCATTACAGCCTGTTGAGTTCCCCCTGCACAAATTCTACCCTCCCCAGGTTTCACCCCCAAATCTCGAGGTATTTCCCAACCCAGAGCTGGCAACCCTAAGTTCTGGCGCCCAGATTCTGACAGAAGTTTCTTCCACGATACGTGGTCTCATATCATAAGCACCATCTAATTCTAACTTTCTCTTATAAATAATAATTGCAATTTTATTTAAAAATACTTTTATTAACCTAGTTACTGGCCCCTCTATTGTGTGGCGAAGGCTATTGTTTGTGAAGAAACAAAATTTAGAACGGATAAAAGGAAGTACTTC
>NW_015213840.1:0-940 GCF_001447785.1 Gekko japonicus | reverse complement strand
TCTTCTTCTTCTTCTTCTTCTGGCTATTGGGTGCTGGAAGAGATGGAACAGTGGTCTGTCTTGGCCTGATGCGGTTGGATAGGTTCTTATACCATGAAATGCTTCATGGACTAAGAAATTCTACATAGAGTTTTACCCAGATCCTAGAGTGTTGCATTGATGTCACAGTGGTGACCTGCCCTCACGTTTTGGTTTTTGCTGGAAGTGATATCGTGCCTCCAACGCGACACCAATCCCCCTGTTTCCACATCCCCCCTCCTGCTGGTTGCCAATCTTTGGCTGATAACCCTATTTCCACATTTTCACCCAGAACTGACATTGGCACATCACATGTCATTTCTGCCCTCTCCCCACATTTCTTCCACCAGCCTATGTGCAATAGTGCTGGGTGGGTGTCTACCTGGCCAGCCAAAGGGTAAACCTAGAGAAGAGAGACCTGGCTAAAAAGAGGAGGAAGGCTGACAGTTCGGAAAGGCTGGAGTTCTGAAGGCCAGGAAGGACCAGGTTGTTGGACCAAGGAAATGTAGAAAAAGAAGAGTTGGTTTGTATACTCTGCTTTTCTCTGCCAAAGCAGCTTACACTTACTTTACTTTCCTCTCCCCACAATAGTAACTTTGTGAGGTAGGTGAGGTTGAGGGTTGCCAGGTTTTTACCTTTTTTTAGTGGGGGCAAGAGACTCCCGATCCGGCACATCGCTAGGATGCTCTAGCATCCAGCCTACGAAAACTATGGTAACCATAGAGTTGTCAGGCTGAATGCTAGAGCGTCCCCCTGGTGATGTGCCCGGTGCAGTGACGATCCCGATCCAGCACATCGCTAGGATGCTCTAGCATTCAGCCTACGAAAACTATGGTAACCATAGAGTTTTCAGGCTGAATGCTAGAGCGTCTCCCTGGTGACATGCCTGGCATGGTGACATGCACCGAGCACGTTGGCCCAC
>NW_015213839.1:0-940 GCF_001447785.1 Gekko japonicus | reverse complement strand
GGGGGGGGGGTTGCAATTTGTATGCTTATGCACCATTCTGAACCAAGGCTCCCAACACTGACTTGGCAAATGTTGCAGCCAGGAGATTTGGAGCACAATGCCTGGGGAAGGCAGAGTTTGGGGAGAATGTGATGGCACTTCTGGACAATGCTGTAAGCTGCATCCCCTGGACCCTACTATCTTCACCATAAAAACTAGGGAAAACGTATAAAGTTTCACATGTGGAGGTTATTTTTTCTGCTGCTCCCCAGTTCCTTGGGGGAGGTAACTGAGGCTGAGGGCTGGTACTTTGCCACCCCCGGCAGGTAAATGGGATGCTTATTCTTAACTGACATCTATTATATTTTAATCCTATAAAGGCGTGGCATAATGGCTGGCGGGTGGGAATAAACTGTGGTTTAGAATACTGCCTTCTGTCCATTTATCAGAACAAGAAGGGCTAAAAATGTCTTAAATAAATAAAATACAAGTAAGGTAGACAATCCACAGTTTGTTTAAAAAAACAGTTCTTGCATTTGAATGTCACAACAGATGACAGCTAGGTGGAAGTAGGGAGGGGAGGATGAGCCTGGGGATTTCAGACTCATGCATATGATGAACCAACTGTGGCTTGTTCCTGATATCTGAATTCAGCCTAGAACTGGCATTACTCAATCAACAAGTGTGCACATACTTCATTTCTGAAATAATGTATTTCATTTGTATATATACAGAGGATGGGGAATGCAGAGAGGGAAATTTCATGCTTGGTCCAGGACCCCAAAATTCTTGCTGGTCCTAAGCTTGTGATTCAAATGCCTATTCAAATAAGTGACACAGAAGGCAGAAAACACTGTACTCTCTCCATCAGGCGGTCATCGACCCTCTGCAGCTACCTACTTGGGATCATACAGGTACCTTTCATGTGGGTCGATCATTAAGTATATCCATATATAGCCTT
>NW_015213838.1:0-947 GCF_001447785.1 Gekko japonicus | reverse complement strand
CAAGTCTAATGTAAATAAAAAAATAAATATCTATCTAATCTCCTTTATACCCCAAATGGCTTATATCATTCTGTTCTCTTCCATTTTATCTCCACAATGATCTGCTTTGGTAGCTTAGGAAGAGACTGTGAAACTGGCTGTTTCTCCCTTCCCCTTCCTCTTATTGAAACCAAGACTTGAAGGCTTGCAATACTGTTGTGGTTGCCTAGCAATGGGCAATGAGGATGTTAATTACAAACTGCTAGATTGGTTTTCATGACCATTAAGATGACTCATCAGATCAGTGGGACCCCCAATGAGTAGTCTAACTAAGTTTATACTTTCTTCAGACAAAGAGACTGCAGGTATAGGAAGTGTGTGGTTTTTTAAATTTTAAATGGCTATTGGTACACAAATGGCTGATTTAAATATCCTTGGAAACACACAATCAGATATTTACTAAGGTTCCTTAGTGTTAGGATGCTGAATGATTCCCACCATACTCCTGACACCACCCAGTTCTGACCCCTACACCTGTGTGGCATCTGTGGAGGGCTACACTGATATATCATCAGATACATGTATGTCTCTGTTTTGCTGCCAGGACTCCATATGGAGGCCTGGGTGACAACCTAAAAAAACTGCAGAATAGGTTTAGGATTGTAGCCTAACCCCTCTGAAACATTTGAAATGGCTTATGGACTTCATTAGTAGGTTTGTTTAGCTGTTGCTTGTTTCACTTGTAAAGCTGCCAAGTAAACAAAATAATAAACACTCTGGGGAGAAAGTCCCTGTAATTGGTAACCTTTCTTACATATATAAATTACTTCTACATACAACTGTAGGAGCAAAGTTGCTGTTATGACAATCCAAACAACCTTCAGGTGAGTAAGAGATTTTTTTTAAAAAAATTCTAGTGAGAAAATGATTAAAAAATAAACTCATTTCCATAAATGATTGCATATGTA
>NW_015213837.1:0-935 GCF_001447785.1 Gekko japonicus | reverse complement strand
GCCGCCGCCAGCCCTCTCTCTCTCTCTCTGCCTCCCTGCTGTGTTTTGTTTTAGGGTCCCCTTTTCATTAAACCCATTGCTTGTTCAGCTCCACACCCTGCCAGGTCATTGTTTGGGCTCAGAAAGAACACGGAGGGCTTGAATAGCCAGGCGGAGAGCAGGGGCGGATGGCTTTCACGGGCATTCTCCTGGCCTGCACCGGCCAACTGGCGGGAGGCGACTCACAGCAGATGTCTTGGGGGGGACAAAGGCAGACACGTTCCACACCAGACGCTGGTAATTGACAGCTTTTGTCAAGCAAAGAGACCCCTCCTTTCCCCCACCCACCCACCTTTTCTTCCACTCCTCCTGTTGTCAAGATTTTGTCTCCCTCCATCTGGCTTCCCACCCTGGAAACCCACCCCCACCCCCGGTTTCCAGATTAGACGTTTGTAAGGGATGAGTTGTTTTCTCTCTTTATTTTAAAAGAAAATTTGCACTGGGTTTTCCCCCATTTTATTTTATATACATATGTATACGTATATCTCCTATGTACACGGATAGACAAGTTGCTATCGAGTTTTCTCGCAAAGCAAAGATAACGGCGGCCTGAGCTTGAAGAAGTTTGCGCGAGGATCCTGGACGCAAGGGAGCGAAATCAAAAAAAACCACTTTGGAAGTATTAGCGCCATGAAATGTCTTGCCGAGAGCCCGTTCGCAGCCCAGTCCACGTGTCGCTCATCAGTGAGTCCCACAGCATCCCCTTGGCATGCCTTCCAAGACAAAGGGCAGGTCTGTGAATCCTGATTGCTGTGGGAAAGGCCAGCGTTGCACAAGGCAAAGGCATCGCATGTGGATGCCACTGATGAGTACGCGTGCATCTTTGAGAACCTTGGTGCACTCGTTTCAGAACCTTAGCCCGGTCAGATCTCCCGATGGAGCAAGGTTGCCCGGCC
>NW_015213836.1:0-985 GCF_001447785.1 Gekko japonicus | reverse complement strand
CTGGCTTATGCTCTTTGGATTTGCCCTTCAGATTTGATGCTTGGACTTTGGAATATCTGTGCTTTGACCCCCAATTGTGTTTGGACTATGTTTATTGCCTCTTGTCCAAGATGCCTGCCTGAACCTGGACACCTGTAAGGGACATAGGGTAGCTCTAGGAATTGCCAGAAGCTCTACAGTTTTGCCATAGAGTTTCCTACAATTCCTGGAGCTACCTTATGTCACTTCCAAAGTTTTAACCAGAAGTGAGGTAACACTGCAGCCAATGCTCCCTCTAAGCTGTGGAGCCTTGTGAGCAAAAATTCTACTTTGTGAGCTACTGGCATTAAGCTGTGAGCGAGCGATTTGGCTACTGCATAAATTAGTTTGCCCTGGAGCCATGCTTCCTGAGCTAAGACAAAAATGTGTGAGCCGGAGGCTAGAAAACTGTGAGCTAGCTCACACTAACTCAGCTTAGAGGGAACACTGACTGCAGCCCCCCCCCCATTTCTCCACCCATCCCTATCCCCAGCCATGGCACCTCTCGGTGTGTGTCCCTGTGCCCACTTTCATCTTCCCAGAAACATCTCTTCCTCAGAGCAGAGAGCCACACTGGACTCTCCTCCATGTCATTGGAGCTGGAGATGCTTCAGAACAATTCAGGAGGCACGACCTTTGTGTCTGTCTACAAGGGGCACCCATTCAAGACAGAGCAACCCACTGACCCTCAACATAGGGTTGTGCTTGGCTTCCAGCCTCCCAACATTTTATGACTGGCCCAAGCACCCAATGAAGAAGAAGAAGAAGGGGACTTCCGGGTAGTGGCGCAGCACTGTGGGTGATTTTCGGGATGCTCCCTATCATCCCCGGCCTTCCTTGCCCCTTTGGGGCCCCACGGGTCTATGCGACCTTGCTGGGCTCCACTGGACCTCTCAGAGGGAGGTCAGGCAGCAGGAGACTTGTCCAGTCACCCCACAAGGGGCAGCAAGTGGGGGGAGACTGTGAG
>NW_015213835.1:0-927 GCF_001447785.1 Gekko japonicus | reverse complement strand
CAATGGGGGCGGGGGTTCCCCTGATTTCAAGGGACCCAATCGGCTACCGGCCAGCTGACTGGCTGGTTGGGTGCCCCACCCCCAAAGAGCCCTCCCATGCCCAGCACGTAGACGTCACCCAGAGGTGACATCACTGCACTGGGCATGTCACGCCAGGGCGTGCTAGCATTTGGCTAAAAACTCTATGGCGACCACATAGTTTTTGGCCAGATGCTAGAGGATCCCCGGTGTGAATGACATCACTTCTGGGTGACATCATTGCTTCGTGTGCATGCCAGAAGATCCAGGGGAGCAGCCTGGAGCCCCCTACCTGGCAACCCTATCTGGACTTCCTTGGTGGTCCCCCACCCAAAGAATAACCAGGACTGACCCTGCTTAGCTTCCAAGATCTGATGAGATTGGGCCAGCCTGGGCTATACAGGTCAGGGCAAGCCACCCCTTACTCACCACCAAATGCAACGGGGTGGGGGGAGGTGGATTCATTCACCTCTTAAAAGAACAGACCAATCATTCCAACAAACTATGAGCCTCTGTTATTACTCATCCATGTGCCAGTCTAGCAAATATCTTTGTTCCTGCATGGGGTTCATGTTAGACTTGTCCAGACTACCTCCGAAGAATCCATCTGAAATCTAACAGGAGACCATTTCCCCACTCAGATCTATTTGCATCGTGTTAAGGTTCATTCTTTACAATCCCGCAAGTCAGTTTAATCATATTAAGGACCAAAATTTGGCTTGAATCCATCCGTCCATTTCCTTGGCCAACCTAATCCCCTGAATTTGTCCCATGGTGGGTTCCAAACATATCACCTCCCCAGGCAAGGGTTGCCTATCCCATTCTTGGTCCACGCCAAGCCAGCAGCAGCGGCACAAGCCAAAAGGGATGCCCGTCAAACGAACACATGTGAATGCATGCATCTGTCTC
>NW_015213834.1:0-930 GCF_001447785.1 Gekko japonicus | reverse complement strand
CCACAGCAAGATGGGAATCTAAACCTAGGTCTTGCAAACCCTAGTCCGAAGCTCTGACTATTGTACTACACTGATTTTAATAGGATGGCTGCTGTTGAACTGTAGCAAGCAGCCAGGCCTAGTTGAATCATGCAAGTCAGGTGGTTTCAAGTCACTCAGAGGGTGCTGCTAGGCCTAGGTTTGCCAGCCTCCAAGTGGGGCCTGGAAATCCCCCAGAATTACAACTTAATTCCAGACAACAGAGATCTGTCCCCCTGGAGAAAATGGGTGGACTCTGTGGCATTCTGTCCAGCTGAGGCCTCTCCCCTCCCCAAACTCTGCACTCTTCTGAATTCACCACAGAATCTCCAGGAATTTCCCAACCTGAACTGGGCAATACTAGTCCCAGGCGTTGCTCCAAACCCCCTGCTATTTAGCCATTTGTACTGCAGTTGGAGCTGCAGACTAGAAGACTGCATGACGGAGTGAGCTCCTGTCTCTGGCCAACCTAGCAGTTCGAAAGCAAGAAATTGCAAGTAGATAAATAGGTACCGCTTTGGTGGGAAGGTAACAGCATTCCGTGTGCCTCGGCATTTAGTCATGGTGGCCACATGACCACAGAAACGTCTTCAGACCGCACTGGCTCTTTGGCTTGGAAATGGAGATGAGCACCATCCCCTAGAGTTAGATTCAACTAGCTTTACCTTACTGTAGTGGGAATCCTTCCCAATCCCAGGTCCAGTCCTGCTTTGCTTCCTTGCCTTCTCTGTCTGTCTGTCTGTCTGTCTGTCTCTCTCTCTCTCTCTTTCTCTCGCTATCTCAGTCTCTTTATCACTTTCAATGCGGCAGGGCCTGGAGTAGACCCCTGTGGCAACCATTTGAAAAGATATTGGGGGGGGGGGTGATTCAACCTTCCCTGAGGTTTTTTTTTTACTTTAGGGATTTTTCAAC
>NW_015213833.1:0-942 GCF_001447785.1 Gekko japonicus | reverse complement strand
GAGCCCCGCACTGGTGTGAGCTGCCAGCCCCTGTCCCTAGCTCGCCCGTCCACCCAGTGGTTCAAAAGCTTCGGCGAGTAGATAAAATGGGTACCACTCCTTATAGAGAGTGGGCACACTAAACCCCCCCGGTGGGGGTTGTGTTAGCCGATCGGATGGTCTGTGCATAAGATCCGAAAGCCGAGAAAGATCTATGCAGCATCGAAGAAAAGCCTGCAATAGGCCATTCGGCCAGACAGTGGCAGTGATGCACTGCGACTGAGACAATGCTGACGACATCAAGCGACGCCGAAAAAAGGAATGCTGCCGGGAACACGTCTGGACCTTACAGCCGACCAAACTCCGTCGACTACGAAATGTGTGTGATTTAATGATATATGTTGTCCTCCCTTACCCCCAGCATTGTTAGTCCCATGTGAAATTCAGGAGTAACTGTAAATCGCTCCGAGCCGGCAGCTCTGCATAGATAGAGCAATCAATAAATGGAAAGATTATTTTATTATTATTACCTTGACCTCATCCAAGAAGAAGATTGTTGTGATTAAGTACTGAGTTGCTTTGTGTTGGACTTTTATCATACGAGCATTCATATAAGTATCTTTAGAAGCGTATCTTGTGTGAACACCTGTTTTTTGCCATCATTTCTATTGTATCACTGTTTGAGTAAACAGAGTTGGCATGCTGGCATATGCTTCACATTTGTATACATAATTTGAAATTTTATAGTACTTTATAATTACATAAAAGAATCCAGTTTGTTATTTCTACAGTTCTTTTTTTGTTACGATATAGAGACAGGTCAAATTTAGTAGAATATTTAATTTCCAGATTAAATGGGGAGCACTTTTGTCTGGCATACCTTTGAAGACTGTCCCAGTCATGTTTAATCAGCTTCTTTGAAAATAAACTGCAGTGCTGGTGAACTCAAGCCAGCTCCTGGAT
>NW_015213832.1:0-937 GCF_001447785.1 Gekko japonicus | reverse complement strand
TTTTACTGACCATTTTCCACCCCTGAGTATTCAGCTGCAAAGTGCATGAAAGAACACAGGAAACTGACCTCGGCTTCTGGAACTGGCCCATCAGGTATTGTCTGAGGGTCTCATTCTCGAAGTCATAGTACTTGGTCCAAAATATGCAGAGCTGCTTGTATTGCTGGAGGAGCTGAAGCACCGTTCGAAATCCTTCTGCCATGTCAAAATCTGTCTTCCCACTTCCTTGCTCCCAGGCATAGACATTGGGGGGCAGTGACTCGCCCTTTTGGAGCTGTGCTTTGTATGGATGGATGTACTAGGAGGAAAAAAAGTTGGGGTGTCAAAACTTGAAAGGTTTTGTTTCTATTTTGTTTCTAATAATGGTGATTTCAATGGTGTAATAATGATGATTTCAATTAGTAATGATTTAGATGTAGCTCCTGCCCTTCCTCCAAGGAGCTTGGGGCTGTGTACATTGTCTCCCTCACAACATCCCCACAAGGTAGGTTATGTGGAGACAGAACCGACATTCCTAGATCCAATCTTAGTGAACATCTGGGGTCAGTGGGCACTACAACCCAAGTGTCCCCAACCTCAGCTTAGTACTCTACTCATTGCACTACTCTACCTCCCCCACTGACCGAGTTCATGCATATGGGAGGTGAGAATCAGACAGATTTTCCAAATATAATACATTATTGTGCCTTGGAAGAGCTGATCGTGGAATCAGTCAGATGTACAGAGGTAGTCCAGAGAAGTGCCCCAGACAAGAAGTGTCACTGAACCAACAGGATACATTGATTACAGTGTGATGAACCAATATTTTATTGTGTGTGTGTGTGTGTCTGTGTACACATACACAAACACACTCAAGAGATTCCAAAACAAATTTCATTTAAAAATTGACATTTTGCAAAAAGGATGGGATTATTGTGCCTTGGAATGGCTTATCATG
>NW_015213831.1:0-946 GCF_001447785.1 Gekko japonicus | reverse complement strand
CACTTACCAGACACTGCTGAAGAAGGCCCCGCTGCGGCTTCTGCTGGGTCCTGAACCTCCACCGCTGTCCTTGTAGATGTCCCTGTTTCTTGGGACCCAGATGCCCCGGCATCACCGGCAGTAACTGCAGCAGCACGCCCCTCCACAAGAGATAAACGAGTTAGAACCTCAGCTTGAAATCTCTTATTCGCAGCCGCACGCGTCTCCTTCCTTCCTGCTACTCCCACTACAGACTTCGCTACTGGAGTGGGTAACCCGGCAGCTGCTTACCGCCTGCAAACGACTCAAAATGGCTTGCTGAACCCCATCATCCTCCTCCTCAGAAGAAGAAGGTGCCGGGGCTGGGCGCTTAGGCGGTGGTTTTGGGGCCGGCTCCTTCCCCTTAGAACAACCAGTTCCTTTTTTGGGAGCCATAGTGCACCACGAGAGAACACCGCACTGATTGAGTGAAGTACCGATCCTTGTCCTCAATTCCAAGTAAAGTGAAAGTGAAAATGCTCCTTGGCTACACAAAATGGCTGACCCTGCTGATCCACAAAATGGCTGCCGCCTCAACCTCCAATGCTAATGCCCCGCCCTTCTGGGCCAGCACTGGCAACAGCCTTTTCTTTGCTCCAAGCAACACTCCCTCAAACAGGACCACCACCCCGCCAGGGCCAATCCTGCCTAGCTTCTGAGATCCGACAAACTCAAACCAGCCTGCTCCCACCCGTTCAGGTCCAGAGAAAGCTCTTTTTACTCAAGGCTTGGGGGGGTAACTAGCGACCCAGGCACCCCCTTTTGAAACACCCCACTGCCATGCACCCCGGAACTGAAAACAGACTGCCCAATGTCCTTCCACTCCCCTCACCCCCCTGCAGACCGCAAGGACTTGGGGGGGGGTTTGCTACGACCCTGGCCCTGTTTGTCCCAACACGCAGCGCCGGGCCGACAGCCCACAAACCGT
>NW_015213830.1:0-955 GCF_001447785.1 Gekko japonicus | reverse complement strand
TCACATCTTAAGATATCCCCTTGGTATGTGAAGAAGTTATATCTTACAATTAAGTGTTTTTTAATGAACCAAGTACTTTTAATTAATAATTTTGCACATGAATTGTATTCAACTCTACATATGCATGATTTTGTAAACTCATGGATTACTGTTTGCCCCCCGAGCCGGAAATAACGAGAAAGACAACTGTTTAGATTCAAACAAGGGCCACTTTATTAACTTTTTAAATGCAGAAAAAATCAACAGCAAGGGAACTAAGTGGGAGCAGAACAGGCCCGCCAGGTGTCAAGCCAGCCAACCGCCTAGCCTATAGGTATGGGCAAGTCACTAGCCCCAGTCCAGGGCCAAACCTTTGGCCCTCGACTGGCAGCCCAGCGCACAGGTCACCTTCCAGGAGCGCCTACCCCCAAAGCCCTACAGCCTCAGGGAGGAGCTTACCTGAAAGGCTCCCTGAGGTGGTCACCATTCCCAGCCCTAAGCCCTACAGCCCTGGGACCCCCTGGTCCCAAACCGGAACTGTCTGAAAGTGATTACCAGTTCTGCTTTCATTTCCCACCCTACTCTGCCAAAGTGACCAACTACTTAATGGCCAACACCCAATGCCCGAAGACATTCCCTTTATGTTCAGTGTAAGGTAAGCGAAACACACGCTCATCTACAGGCCAATCTTGATGAGCGTGAAAAAATTCCTACCTGGCCCCAACAAGCGACCAGCACCAGCTTACACAGAACACAGGGAGGGCCAAGCCAAGGCGAAACTGACACGGGTGGGAACGGGGCTGAGCCTATAATGGCCAGCCCCACCCACCCCACGCTACGACAATCAGTGTCGCAGCGCAGCTGTCTTCCTCCCTTTCCTCCTGGAGGCAAAGCGGCCCATGCGCTCAATCGGCGTTGCCAATAGTGCACGAGCCTCAAATGCATTTTATGCTAGGCTGCCCTTGAAGACAATTTA
>NW_015213829.1:0-1182 GCF_001447785.1 Gekko japonicus | reverse complement strand
TTCAATATTTCTATAAATGATCTGAATGAGGGTATGGAGGGGCTACTCATTATATCTGCATATGACGCCAAATTGGGAGGAGCAGCAAACACACCAGAAGATAGAGATAGAATTCAACGAGATCTGAACACACTGGAAAAGTGGGCGGTTGTGAACAAGATGTAATTTAACAAGGATAACTGCAGAGTTCTACATCTAGGCAGGGCTTTTGCCTCTACTGATCTGTAATGTTCCAGGTGTTGTAATGTAATACTCAGTTTCTCAAACAAGTGTATGCCTGTCTGTTGGTCCACTTAGGAATCTTGATCCTGGTTGTGTGGTGGTTTGGTGTAGTGGTTAAGTGTGCGGACTCTAATCTGGGAGAACCGGGTTTGATTCCCCACTCCTCCACATGCAGCTGCTGATGTGACCTTGGGTCAGTCACAAGCTCTGGCACAGCTGTCCTTGAAAAAGAGCAGTTTGTGTCAGAGTTCTCTCAGCCCCACCCACCTCACAGGGTGTCTGTTGTGGGGAGGGGAAGGGAAAGGAGTTTGTAAGCCGCTCTGAGACTCCCTTGGGGAGTGAAGGGCGGGGTATAAATCCAATCTCTTCTCTTCTTCTTCTTCTTCTATTGCCAGAAGTGTGGTCATCCAGCCACACCCACCTTTTGCTTCTTATTCTGTTTACATTGTTTGTTGTCCAAACCCAGGGCCTTTTTTTGTAGCAGGGACTCCTTTGCATGTTAGGCCCCATGCACCTACTGTAGCCAATCCTCATGAGTTTCTGCTTTTGGGTGTGGCCTATTATGCTAATGAGTTCCGGCTGGGTGTGGCCAACTCAGGAGCCAGCCGGAACTCCGTTCCTGTGCGTTCCTGCCCAAAAATAGCCCTGAAATTAGGTAACAAAAATGAGGAACAACATACTGGATGGGGGACCAACACAGGCATAACATCCAAATTGCATGATGTCATAGTTTCTGCTGTACACTGCATTGGTCAGGCCGCACCTGGAGTATTATGTGCAGGTCTGGAGGCCTCAGTTCAAAAAGGATGTTGACAGAATGGAGCGGGTGCAGAGAAGAGCGACGAGGATGATCAGGGGCCTGGAGACCAAGAAGCCCTGTGAGGAAAGGAGGAGGGACCTGGGAATGTTCAGTCTGGGCAGGGGTCATTTTGTGGAAAAAGAAGTGCAGGAGCTCATTAG
>NW_015213828.1:0-962 GCF_001447785.1 Gekko japonicus | reverse complement strand
GTACAAGGCCATGGATATTATTATTCTGTCTAATGGTGCAAGCCAACATTTCAAGATGTAGATCAAAAATAAAAGGAGAAAGAGAGCAACCCTGTCTGATTCCCCTCTCGCTTAAACCTGTTTGTGCCAGTGATATTTGAAAGCGGTGAGAGACGAGGTAAAATCTTAGTAAATTGTTTAAGACAGCAGAAGAGTATATTACTGTGAACAAAGATGAGAAAACTATAATATGTACATAAATATGAATTTATGAGACTTGATGATTAGTAAGTCTGTCACAGTTTAACCTCATCTTATATATATATAATTCTCCTAACGCATTGGCCATTTCCAGCTCTCCCATTGGCTGTGCGGTGTGCTCCATCAGCCACTGGCCCATCAACTGCCACTCAAGAGTAATGGCATGCCATGCTGGGTCCCCTCCTCTTCCCCGCCCACTGCCGCCTCAGCCACTGGTCCTTGTCAGAATAACTGCCAAAACGGTTGTCCCTCCTTACGAAAACACTTCTCCTGCTTGGCTCCTGTGGGACTAACTTTTCCCTTAGTGGCTGTTCCAAGGTAACCAAGCTTGGTTCTGTCAGTAAAAAGGCAATGTCAGGAGTCCCTTTCCAGGCCTATGTGGGAAACTCATTGGGGCCAGTCCTGACTAGGGTTGCCAGCTCCAGGTAGAGAGATTCCTGGAGATTTTCTGGTAGAGTCTACAGAAGCTAGGGTTTGGGGAGGAGAGAGGCCTCAGCTGAATAGAATGCCATAGAGTCCACCCTCCAAAGCAGTTATTTTCTCCAGGGGGAGAGAGAGATCTGTTGTCTGGAGTTCAGTTGTGATACCAGCAGGGGTCTTTTGGGGCTGGAGCGTGCCAGAGTGCCACTCGGTCAGCCCAGGAGCTGGTGCAAATGGTGGCGCAGCAGCTGGGTCTCCTGGGCCCGCACCACTGCAGTAAGTAAGGGATCCGCGGGGGTGGG
>NW_015213827.1:0-940 GCF_001447785.1 Gekko japonicus | reverse complement strand
GACTACTCTCATATATTTTGCCATTTGCCAGAGCTGAAATGAACGTGTCCCTCCCAATTTTCACCGAGATAGTCAGATCCATATTTGACATCCGGTGATGTTTGATTGTGGTATATTTGCTATCTGCCTTTCGTATTTGAATTCAATATTGGATATTTGACAGTCGACGTAGAACTTTTTTCAAAAAATCTCACTCAGTGGGCATGCAGTGGCGTGGATTTTATTCGATGGGGCGCTATGGCATTTCATTAGCGGGGAGCTTAGGAGGTTTTGTGTACGGCACCGGCCAGAAATCAAAGCAATCAAGATATGCCAGCGAGCCTCACACACTTGGATTTCAAATTTATTTTTACACCCACAGAAAGATGCTTGTCGATGCAATTTCCCCACCAACAACAACGTTTCCAAGGTGGAATTCCATTCCCTTCAGGGGGCATTCCAACTTTTCCATAGCAGTATGGAAATAGGTTTACTGTCAGGTTCCACAGCAAGTAACTCTTCACACACGTTTCTCCTGAATAATGAGCAGGAGAGTCGCAGGGCATCCTGAGAGCAGAAAAATTCACACCAAAAGTGAACCGCAAGCTCATCCCACCTCACAAGGCCAGACTGATAACGGCGTCTAGCTCCCACGGCTCTCCCAACCATTATTACTGACAGCTGCAAGCTGCAAGCTGCAAGCAAGGGAACAAGGGGGGGGGGAGCACACAAAAATGACAGCTAGCTGACATTTACCAATCTCTAGGTGGGGCCTGGATATTTCCTGGAATTACGACTGAGTTCCAGACTTCAGAGATCAGTTCCCCTGAAACAAAATGGCTGCTTTTGAGGGTGGATGCTCTATATCAGAGGTGTCAAACTCATTTGTTATGAGGGCCGGATCTGACATAAATGTCACCGGGCCATGTGTGCCTTAAAATGTACTACCAGGTACCAGAGA
>NW_015213826.1:0-950 GCF_001447785.1 Gekko japonicus | reverse complement strand
GGGGGCCACAACAGAAAAGACATATCCAGTAGCAATTGTTGATGTAGCTCATTTGCATAGTGATATTTGCAGACAGCCCCGGTCTGATGAGAAAAGTTGTTGTGGAAGGACATAGGTGGAGAAGTAGTCTTGAAGATATGAGGACTATTACAACTCAAACAAGAGTTATGAATTCATCAGCTTATAGCAAGATGGCATCATTGTGCTAATAATGTAATTCAAAACACGGCAGTCCTCAGTGTGGCTTTGGAAACTGAGATGTTCAATTTCTATGGTTTGTTTTACATAAGTATTTTTTTTTTACAGTTACTCTCACTAAACTTGAACTTTATGGGTGCGATCACACACAGAATTAGCCGTGCCATAGGTGCAAATGCCAGGCAGATTTTAAGGGCACGATCACACACCAATATCTGTCAAGCGTCCTGCTCCCATTGGCAACCCGTTTTGCTCTGCTGCAGAAGTGGAGTAAAAAGGCACTGGGGAAAACCAGTAGCAAATGGATTTGCTACGGGCCAGGAATGGACTTTGCCAGTGTGATTGCGCCAGCGTGCTTCCATGGCGTTGGAATGGTCTGATCAGGCCATCCCGACTCCATGGCGTTGTTTCCCCCCATGTTTCGGTATGCGCATCATCGCACACTGCATAGGGAGCACTGGATCCCTTGTTGAAGTGCACTGGAAATATGTGGCCCACCCCCACCCCCCGACTCACCCGCAGTTGCATGTGATCATGCAGTGGTGGGCAGCTCCCAGGGACTGTGTGATCATGGAAATGTGGGTCAAATTCCTGCGGATCAAATAGCCTTGTTTCCTCCCACATTATCTTGTGCGTGTGAACACTGGCTATATTGTATTTTAAAATTTGATTTAAGAAATCCTATCTCAATACTGACATATTTATCTGGTATCACTCAACACTGGCTCAGTACAACCTACAAACCATTGGCT
>NW_015213825.1:0-936 GCF_001447785.1 Gekko japonicus | reverse complement strand
GCCGAAAGCATACCGGATTCGCTTCAAGGAACTGGTTTTGACCTTTAAAGCCCTTTACGGTCAGGGGCCTGCCTACCTGAGGGACCGCCTTTCCCTGCATGTCCCCCAGGGAGCACTGAGGTCAGGGTTGCAAAATTGCCTGACTCTCCCTAGTCTGAAAGACGCCAGATTGGCTGCTACCAGAGCCAGGGCCTTCCCAGTGGCGGCTCCATACTGGTGGAACGAGCTCCCGGAAGACATCAGGGCCCTGCGGGGCCTTTTATAGTTCCGCAAGGCCTGTAAAACGGAGCCATAAGGCCTTCGATTAGGAGCCAACACTGAGGAATGAGCTATTAAAAGCTGAACTGCTACAGCTCTGAGAAAAACTATGGATACTGGTTTAGCTATATTGGACCACCATACAGCAATCACCATCTGTACTTAATTGCACTTGGTATGTATATTGTTGTTAAGTGAATTTTATAGTATTGCACGTTTGTCTTTGTGTTTTATTGTCTTTTAATAATCTGTTGTACGTCGCCTTGAGCCTACCTGTGCAGGAAAGGTGGTTTATACATTGAAAATAATAAATAATAATATTTTTAAGTTATTGATAGTTCACTCAAGGCAGATTACATAGTAGGAGGCGAATCCTCAGGAGAGGGCAACCAGTCAACAAAGCGATAAGGTACGGAGGGCAGAAATCTGAAAACAAGCAGAAATCTGAAAACAAGCAGAAAAACAGAGCCAAACAAAGCTTAAGCAATTAACACGACATGTTACATTGAGCAGAAATTACACAGTAGGATCCAACTTACAGCAACAGATAGTACGTACTATATATAGTAGAAGTACAGTCCTCTGTCCCTAGGGTGGCGGGAAGTGCCACCAAGTCATAGATGATGACAACCCTCAGGGGCATTCAAGGGAAGAAGAGGAAGAGGAAGAAGAAGGAGG
>NW_015213824.1:0-953 GCF_001447785.1 Gekko japonicus | reverse complement strand
ACTTCAATGAGTCCCTCCCCATCATCCTCACATGTGATGTGTCACCATACGAGGTAGGGGCTGTCCTGGGGCACCGGCTCCCCAATGGCCACGAGGTCCCGGTGGCTTACTACTCGTGCACTTTGTCTTCGGCGGAGCGCAACTATGCTCAAATAGACAAAGAGGCTTTGGCTATTGTCACCGGGGTCCGGAAGTTCCATGACTACCTATACGGGCAGCTCTTCACCATCATTACAGACCACAAAACCGCTGTTGGGCCTCTTGGCTCCGAACCGGCAGACTCCCCAGATGCTCTCACCGCGAGTGCTCAGATGGTCCACTTTCCTGGCCGGCCACCATTACATTCTGCTCCACAGGCCAGTAACACAATGGGCCATGCCGATGCACTCAGCCGCCTCCCACTGTCCTCCTGCGATCTGGACCCGGCTCCGGCTCACCAGATCCTGCTGCTCGGCCTCCCCAACACACTGATTCAGGTAACGGAAGTCTCTTGGCACACAGGCCACTGGGTGGGGAGGGGGTGGCCCACGGGCCAAGTGGGCACTGAGTTCACCGCCTTCTCCCCCGGCGGGACAAGCTGTCAGCACACAAAGGCTGCCTGCTTTGGGGAAGCAGGGTTCCCCTCTCCACTGTGCAACCACGTACTCGCTGCTCTGCACAAGACCCACCCAGGAATCATGCACATGCAGGCTCTGGCTCGCAGCTACGGGGAGATAGAAGATCTAGTCAAACATGCCAGGAGACATGACCGGCGCCTCCAGGGGCACCAGTGCGACCGTGGGAGTCTTCAACCAAGCCATGGGGCTGCCTGTATCTGGACTTTGCGGGTCCGTTCCAGAGGCAAATATTCTTCGTACTGGTGGACTCCCACTCGACATGGCTAGAGGTCATTCCGGTGCCGACGTCGTCCTGAGCCGCTATCTGGGCCATTTGGAAAATATTTAGCATGCATG
>NW_015213823.1:0-945 GCF_001447785.1 Gekko japonicus | reverse complement strand
AGCAAGCAGACTTGAAGAACAACATGGCAGGTGTTGTGCATACTTCTGCTGGCTTGAAAGGTACCTGAACTCAAAACAACATGAATTTTCAGGTAAGGTGGTTTCATTACAGTAAGAATCCTGGATTCCTAATAATGTTCCAGGATAATGACCCAAAACAATTATTTTTTGTATGTTTTTGGCCCAGGAGTTCCATTATGCTCACCCCTAATGACAGCCATACCTGAGAAGTCTGGCACCTCTACCGAGGAGGCCAGCACATAGTGGAACTTGCAGATGCACCAGTAGATGTGCTTCGCCATTGCTGCCCTGACCAACAGTAATGTCTGCCCTTCGATTGCTGGTCAATACAGCCACCCAGCCATTCATGAGCCTTCATTTGTGGGACCACTTCCAAATGCTTCCCAGTTCAAGGGTGATGGCTGTCTGTAACCACTGCTGACACTACAACTTCATGGGGAAAGAAGGTGGCTGTACACACGTAGGAACAACTGCCCTGTACATACACCTTAGGCTATACCACCCACATTAGCTGCCACAGATGGTATCTCATACCTCTCCTGCCTTTACAGCATCTGCCACCACTGACATCAAAACAACTGGCACAACAACAACAACAACAAGAGAAGGTTTTTATATCCTGCTTTTCTCTATCATAAGGAGTCTCCAAGCAGCTTACAATTACCGTTTCCTTCCTCTTCCCACAACAGGCACCTTGTGACTAGGTAGGTGGGACTGAGAGAGTTCTGAGAGAACTATGACTGGCCCAGGGTCACCCAAGTGGCTTCATGTGAAGGAGTGAGGAATCAAACCCGGTTCTCTAGATTAGAATCTGCTGCTCTTAACCACTACACTATGCTGGCTGTTAGCCGTCCAAGCCTGCTGTTGGTCATCCAAGACAAGAGCTGGCAAAGTAACTCTGCCTGAAATGGTAACCAGGTACCA
>NW_015213822.1:0-889 GCF_001447785.1 Gekko japonicus | reverse complement strand
TACCCTAAGGAGTTTCAAACCAGCTTACAGCCTCCTTCCCTCCCTCTCCCCACCGCAGGCAGTGTGTGGGGTAGGTGGGGCTGAGAGAGTTCTGAGAGAGCTGCAACTGGCCGAAGGTCACCCAGCAGGCTTCCTGTGAGGGAGTGTGGAATCAAACCTGGTTCTCCAGATCAGAGTTCACTGCTTTTAACCACTACACCTAACTACAGATTGTCACATGCAGCTCCCTCACAGCAGTTCTGTAAAGAGAATCCAGCAGTGGGGAAGAAGAGCGGGTTGTGTGTCTACATAGATGGCTACCTGAAGAACACTGCCTACAGGTAAACCGGCTTTTCTTTTATGATCGTCTATATGCAGTCCCACAAATAGAGATGAACAAGTGAGGGTACCTACTGGAATCACCTTAGGAGAAGATGGGACCCAGGACAGCTTGCCCTGATGCTGTGTCTTCCCAAGCATAATGAATGATGAATGTCAAGGCTGCTGTTGTCCATGTAGCCCCTAACATACCTCTTGCCAATGAAGAAACTGCTCTTCTTGAATATGTACATGAAACATGTGGCAGAGATGACTACAGTAACAGATAGCACAATAGTTTCAGAGGGTAGCCGTGTGGGACTACAGTAGGTTCGAGTTCGAGTCCAGCAGCACCTTAGAGACCAACAAGATTTTTAGGGTATGAGCTTTCAAGAGTCAATATTTCCTTTGACAGATCTCACAAAGGGAGCTTTGATTCTCAAAAGCTTATAACCCAAAAATCTTGTTTGTCTCTAAAGTACTTTTGGACTCATATCAAGATAGGACAATGAAAAAGTAGAGGCCACCCACAGCCCTTACAATTCTTCTTTGGACCACTATAGCATGGTGTGACAGACTGCACTTTTAAAAG
>NW_015213821.1:0-945 GCF_001447785.1 Gekko japonicus | reverse complement strand
CATATAACATCAGAAATATAGCTCAACTGTGATAAAAATTACATCACAAATAAATGTAGACTCGTTATTAACAAAAAAAAGTTTGACAAAGGACTTCATTAACATGAAACAGCCCATGAAATTCATCAATATAGCAGCTTTATAGTATCAAAAATCGAAGGATACTCAGGTTTTGTGGATAAACAGTACAGGAAGGGGAACCAGATCGAGGTAAATTTCGAACCAAACGATTCTGTAGCCTTAGAAAGAAATCAGTAAGTTTGTCCGTTAGACAGAAATCACAGACTTTAAGTAGCCAGGCTGATAATGTAAGGTGAGTATTATTTTTCCAGGATTTTGCAATTAAAAGTCTAGCAGCGGGGCATAGAAGGAGAATCCATTCCTTATGAATTGGGGGGTGAAGGTCTAGATTTCCACATACCTAACAGTAAAGATTCTGCATCAAGTGGTAGTTTGGAAAGCAGTAATGTTATAGATGTGATTAACTATCAGTTGCCGAAAAGACTTGACATGCGCCCAGTCCCACCAACAGTGCCTATACGAATCAATTTCACCCAACCCCTCCAGCACAGTGGGGATGTCGATGGGGGTATATGATGTAATTTTTGTGGCGTGGGGCACCACCGAAATAACAGTTTAAGAAATTGTGTTTTGATTACTATTCTCTTAGATTGAACAAGTGAGGAGCGCCAAATGGACTGCCGGTTTGCACGGGTGAAGGTGTTATTGCCTATTGCATGCCAATAAGTAGTATAAGATGGCAGAGGAGTACTAGATGGTTAAATAATTAAGGAGTAAAGGATGGAAATAAGATGTTTACAAGAAGATCCAGGAGTTTTGTATAGAATTTCAAAGTTTGTCAAGGGTCTCAACAAGTTCACTGATTGACCTATGAAGGCCTACTGAGACTTGCAGCGGCTCTCCAGGGTCTTCAGGATCTCTGTT
>NW_015213820.1:0-999 GCF_001447785.1 Gekko japonicus | reverse complement strand
CGTGTGCATGCACACTTCTTCAGATCCCTCCATTCCTTTCTTTTGTTGCTGGGAATGCTCAAAAATAGATCTCAGGATGTGTCTGCAGCACACTGAGACGCTCTTTAATGTACATCTGTGCGCCGAAGAATAGATTCTTTTGAACTATGGTGCTGGAGAAGACTCTTGAGAGTCCCCTGGACTGCAAGGAGATCAAATCGGTCACTCCTAAAAGAAATCAACCCTGACTGTTCCATTGAAGACCAGATAATGAAACTGAAGCTCAAATCCTTTGGCCACCAAATGAGAAGGGAGCACTCACTGGAGAAGACCCTGATGCTGGGGAAGATTGAAGGTCAAAGAAGACGGGGACGGCAAAGGATGAGATGGTTAGACAGTGTTATCAAGGCAACGAACATGAAATTAAGCAAACGCTGGAGCACGATAGAAGACAGGAGGGCCTGGTGTGATGTGGTCCATGGGGTTGCGAAGAGTCGGACTTGACTCTGTGACTGAACAACAACAGTGCGCAACCTGAACCATTCTGCTTTCGTACTGTAACAGACAGTTAAACTGCAGGAAGAGGTACCTAATCTGTGCAACGTACGTCACAAAGACCCACGTGGTTGCAACCACATTCAAGAATGGAAGCCGCAGCACCTGGTGGTTATTCGGAGAGGTGGTCTAGGACAGCCGTTCACAAATTGCAAGTGTTTTTATTAAAAGGGGATTTCTCTGCAGAGGAGCTAAGTGGCTTAGGCACTTGACTGTATCCTAGAGTTTCAGACAAAGGTCCGGAAGACTTAGGTTCAGATCCCCACTCAGTTAGTTGCAAAGCATACTGGGTGACCTTGGCCCAGCCCCTCTCTCCACTACTACCCCACTTAACCTACCTCACAGGGGTGCTGAGAGGATAAAATGAGGAAAAGATCACCACATGTCCTGCTCTGAGCTCACCAGAAGGAAGATGGGCTACAGCTATGCAAGATAAATAATTTTTCTCCGAAAGGGATCCAAGAA
>NW_015213819.1:0-865 GCF_001447785.1 Gekko japonicus | reverse complement strand
CAAATGGCTGCATAGGAGGATTTTGGCTGAGATACGTATGACGCTTCTGATAGTTCGATTTTTGGAAGTGCCAAGGATTCGTAAACGCTATATTTGATAAATTCAGAATTTCCTTTGGGAATAAGGATAGGATGGTAACACGCAATGTATTTCTCTGAATAAACGTAAGAGCCGACCCTGTTGGATCAGGCCAGAGGTCTTTCTAGTCTAGTATCCTCTTTGTCACATTACTGAACCAGAAAACCACAAATAGGGTCTTGAAAGCAACAGCCTTTCTCCGTTCTTTTCTCAGTAACTGGTGTTCAGAGGCACACTGTGTTCCATTTAGCCATACATACATACATACACATTAGATTTCTATACCGCTCCTCCCCGGAGGCTTGGAGCAGTTTACATGGAACATTTAGTCACCTACCAAGGGCCACAGTGCAAGGGGGGGGGTGAATACCTTACCAGGCACCTACGCAACGGTGATCTTTTTCTCTTTATGTAGTTCTTCTTTTTTCCGTGGCGGGTCTTGCTGTATCAGGCGGTGGTATTATTCGACGGCTAGCCAATAGACCTTCCATGAATTCATCTGACCCTCTTATAAAGCTGTCTACACTGCTGGCCATCTCATGGCAGCGAGTTCCATAAGCTGATGATGCATTATATGAAGAAGCACGTTGCCAGACCTGAATCTATTGCCCAATTATGTCAGTGGGTGGGTCACAGGTCAATTCTAAACAGAATATAACTGTTCTAAGTCCAGGCTAGCCCAATCTTATCACATCATGGAAGCTAAGCAAGGTCAGCCCTAGTTAGTTCTTGAATGAGAGACCACCAGGAGTGCCACACAGGGGTGCCACACAGAGACAGACAATGG
>NW_015213818.1:0-890 GCF_001447785.1 Gekko japonicus | reverse complement strand
GGGGTGGGAGGGAGCTTTCCGGGAGTGGGCTGCAGGGCAAAAACTCTGCATGCAACGTCCTGTGATTGTCCTTGCTTTGAAACAGATGATCTTCTGTCTTATTCCCTCAAGAAAGTTGACTCCGTGTGCCTTGGGGTCAGATCGCATCCATCCCAGTCACTCCAGCATGGAGGCAAGCACCAATATCCACAGCAGGGTGTGTTTTTCCTTCTTAGTCGGGGGCTCAGAGTCTGCTCGGGAAGAGGAGGCACGTTCTGTCTGATCATGTGGTATGACAGAGACGGCAGCACTCCCTGATGGTTGTGTCCTGTCATTCTCCCCTGACTCATGGGGCAGTGGCTCTGGAGCACTCAGTGCCCTCTCCCACAGTAGTGCCTTCAAACGTACCACCTGGTTATTCTGGCCTCAAGCGTTGATACAAAATCAGTCCAATAATTTTTGGCTGTTAGCAACAATTGGTATTCTGTGGTATTACTGTATGTTAGTATATTAGTATTGTATAACATTAGGATATTGTATGGTTAGGTTGTATACCTTGTTAATAATTTGTATACTTAGATACTACTATCAAGTATAAAAGTGATTGTATTAGCATACATATTTAATGTTTAAGAGTGTATTATTGGACTGATTTTGGCCCCAGTTTTGTTGTTTTTGGAATCTTGATACTGGGAGGGTTGTTATTTGGGTTTGTCATCTTGATACATGCAGAGCAAGTCGTCGGAGACATGAATTACGATCGTCTGCTTGTGCCATCTTAGCTCCACAATCATTACACTTTTTAAATAATGCCATGTTTCTCAGAAAACCCCCAGATGAATCTTTGAAAGAAATTTCTCCTCAGAAAAATGCAGTACTAACTAACACATCATCACATGGGGGAATGTCAT
>NW_015213817.1:0-912 GCF_001447785.1 Gekko japonicus | reverse complement strand
TACAAATCATACTAAAAAGCATAATAGGGTCATGCAAAAAAATCATTTTTCCCAGCTCCATTATAGCCTGTTGGGACCATTATAGTCAATGGGCCCCATAGGCTATAATGGAGAATCGATCTGGGGTAACTGGGGCTCTGGGGAGCTGTTCTTTGAGGTAGAGGCACCAAATTCACAGCATAGCTGCTGATGCCGCTCCCTAAAAAACTCCCCAAGTTTCAAAAAGACTGGACCGGGGGTCCAATTCTATGGGCTTCATCCTCCATTGTTTCCAATGGAGGGGAAAATGCTTTCTCAGTTTACTTGTGAACTCAAGCTAAAATCACTGAGCTGCCACCTAAAATTCTATGTGCCAGCACCCCCTAGCACAGCTTAGAGGAAAGTCTGCTCACAGGACATCTGTTGTGGGGAAAGGAAGGGAAGGAGATTGTAAGCTGCTCTGAGACTCCAAGTGGAGGGTGGGGTATAAATCCAACTCTTCTCCTTCTTCTCCTTCTCCACAGCAAAGAGCTTGTCTTGGCTTTCTTCCATTCACTGGAGTAGAAGGTGATGCAGAAGAGCCCACCATTGGCTTGGAACTTGCCAACATTTTGTGATTGGTCCCAACCCCTACAGCAGCATTTTGTAACTGGTCCTGCCTCCCTGGCAGCCATGTTGTGTTACTTCCCATAGGCTGAACAAGGTTGGGAACCCTTGTAAAATGGGAATTGGCCAAGTTCAGCCTTCAGTGTCTTTTGCCTGAACCCAGTTCCCTCCTGTTAACAGTTCCTTCCTGTTAACCTGGCTTTTTTGATTGAGTCTGAGCAAATCAGCTTCCTTCTGCCTGCAAGGCAATTGCAGCTGGAGGAGTGGACCCCTCTTTTGTTCCCCCAACAATACAAAACAAGCATTGGCTACTGCTGTACATATTCT
>NW_015213816.1:0-959 GCF_001447785.1 Gekko japonicus | reverse complement strand
GTTAAGGCTGATAGCTTTGGTTACCCCTTTGCCCAAGTACCCATGGCATAGCAGTTAAATTTTTCTTAAAGTATGGCTGACATGGGGTAGGTTCCCTTCCTCTGATGATCATTTTCTTTGCCTCACCTATATGGGCTACCCTAGAACTTTTCAGATGGGCAGACAGACCTTCAGCCAAGTGGCAGAGGTTGGCTTTGGCTGCGGAAGACAAATGCCTTGCTTTTAAGTGACTAAAAATGTATTAATCCCTATTAATAAAATGACTAAATCCATTGTATGTTGATTTTTCAGCTCAGGCCATTGAACAGCGGCTGACGAAGATCGATCACACGGCAATACATCCGCACTTGCTCGATATGAAAATAGGTCAAGGCAAATATGAACAAGGCTTCTTCCCGAAGCTTCAGTCAGATGTGTTAGCAACTGGGCCTACTAATAACAAGTAAGCTTTTTAAAAAATCCGTGTGTATATGATTTATTACAGTGTATGATTTATTACAATGTTGGCTGGTTTTTCAGTGGTATATCCTATTCCCTTGGGTACTGAGAAACCAATAATATCTGTTGTGGAGATTCTTTAGTTAACAATCCTCTCCTCTGTCCCCCCTCCCTTTAATTCACATTGCTCTAATGTAACTTAAGTGGGCCTGACCTTGAAAAGTCCTCATGGGTTTCAACTAGCACAAAGTGCATTATCCTATATCCTAATGGGGTGGAACACTGGGGGAGTATTATAGTAGTTTTCTAGCGTCTGCACTAGTTCCTGTTTGCCCTCTACGTTTAGATTTTGGTAACTTAAAAAAAAGATTATCTTCCCAGTAGCTTTCTCGCCTCTTATCCTGAAGTAGAAATTTTGTACACATTTGAATTTTGATCTGAGTCTTTCTCTTCTTTCTTCCTGATAACGGAAATGATTTTTAATTAAGCAGAAACAAAGTGTTTGTTGGGGCTCCTGCAAC
>NW_015213815.1:0-966 GCF_001447785.1 Gekko japonicus | reverse complement strand
AAGGGCGGGGTATAAATCCAATCACTTCCAATCTTTGTTTCCGGGGCTCCATCCCCCAAATTCCCTGGGGTTTCCCAAATCGGAGATGGCAACCTCACCCACCATGACACGCCGGCTCTCAGGGCTCAGCTCTCAATTCGGGACCCAAATGGCCGGCTGATCGCGCCTCCCTCAGTGTAAAGCAGGGGCCGGGGGTGGGCAGCGTTTGTGGCAGTCAGGGTCTGGAACTCCCTGATCCCAGGAGCAGTGCTCCCTCTAAACTCCCTCTAAATCAGTTTGCTTTGGAGCCGTCCTTCCTGAGCTAAGACAAAAAAGGGTGAGCCGGAGGCTAAAAAACTGTGAGCTAGCTCACAATAACTCAACTTAGAGGGAACACTGCCCAGGAGTCCCTCCACAAGGACAAGGCCTGCAGAAACTGGATCCTGACGTGTTTGCGTGTGAGTCTTCCAGAAATCGAGGCCCCTCTTTAGCATTCCGGTCTCGGCAGCTGCTCCAAACGGCTGGGCCCAACCGCCTCCTCGATGCCCGTTGCCAATTCCTGCGCTTCGTCACTCCTTTCCTCAAACGTCAAGCCGGGGAGATGGGGGGCAAGGGGGCACCCATTATGGCCCCATCCATAAGTGGCGATGGCTGGCTGGTGTCACAAACATTCCTCACCGCTCAAGGAGGAAGCAGGGAAGATCGCTCACGTCCGGCCTTTCCGCTCACAGAGACAAATGCCTGGAAGGAACTGAAGAGTGTTTTTGTGAGGGGGGTGTGTGTGGTGTGAGGGCTGCATTTGACTAGTGGAAGCGAAGGAGCTGCAGAGGGATACCGGCACTGAGGGTCGCCAACCTCCAGGTGGCGGCTGGTTGCCAGCTCCGGGTTGGAAAATACCTGGAGACTTTGGGGGTGGATCCGGGAGAGGGTGGGGTTTGAGGAAGGGAGGGGCCTCCGCAGGGTACCGTGCCACAGAGTCCACGCTTC
>NW_015213814.1:0-994 GCF_001447785.1 Gekko japonicus | reverse complement strand
AAGTTTCGGTTTATTGAGGTTAGTACTGGTCCAGGCAGGGGTCCTTCACATCACCTACTACCTGACCTTTCTGACTGGAGATGCCGGGGATTGAACCTGTGAAGTTCTGCATACCAAACACGTGTCCTGCCTCTGAGCCACAGCTCCCTCCCTGAATGCTAAACGGTGTCTTCTTGTCGTGTCTATGGTGCCCCTGCCCGGAGAGCTCATTCTTCTGGGTTTTCAGTGGGCATTTACTAGAGTTCTCCTCACTCATGCAACCTGTGTGTACAATGGTCTGTCTGTCTTGGAATACCGCATGCCACGGAGAAGCAACTGGGGAGGACAGGGGTGTCTGTTGTGGGGAGGGGAAGGGGAAGGAGTTTGTAAGCCGCTCTGAGACTCCAAGTGAAGGGTGGGGTATAAATCCAATCTCTCCTCTCCTCCCCCTCCCTGAATGCTAAATGGTGTCTTCTTGTCATGTCTATGGAGCCCCTGCCCGGAGAGCTCATTCTTCTGTGTTTTCAGTGGGTGTTTACTAGAGTTCTCCTTACTCATGCAACCTCCATGTACAATGGTCTGTCTGTCTTGGAATACCGCATGCCACGGAGAAGCAACTGGGGAGGACAGGATCTAGGGAGGATAAGGACCTCAGTGGGGTATAATGCCATAGAGTCCACCCACTAAAGCTGCCATCTTCTCCAGGGGAACCTATGATTCTCTTCTTACACTATGAACCTTGTGGTCTGTTGGAATTGCTGAAACCACGTTCTGCTCACACAGCCGGCAAACCTGAAGAAGTCGAAGGAAACGCGTCTTCCAAGTATCTGGAACGGGCGTCTTTGCAGAGGCTGTTTGGAAAATGTTATGACTATGTGGACTCCTCCTATCAAATTACACTGACTACATGGATTTTACGTCTTATCTTCAAAGGAGGAAATATTGTATCTTATGCCTTATTACAGTGACAGTATGCATTAATGTTGTTCTTTGGTAAACAAAATTTTATTTTCTT
>NW_015213813.1:0-1039 GCF_001447785.1 Gekko japonicus | reverse complement strand
CCCCACCTGAGCCGTGACAACAACTGACACAAGAAGCTGTGTGTGGACTGGCCCACAGAAAACGCAATCAGCATCAAGACAGGCAGAGACGGATTTCTACACCCAAATTTCCATGTACAGAATCGAGGCTAAGTTTACGGAAGCGAAAGGGAAACCAGAATAAAACCAGTTCAATGACATGAACAGATCAGCCTGGTTTAGTTTCTCATATGCAGAAAGCAGAAAAGAACAAGCCTTAAGTCAAAAGACTCCTTCAGCATACATTTTTCCAAGGGCCCACCTCAGCTGTGTCATGAGGGTAAAATAGCGTTGCACTTACCTGTAACCAGGGGTCATTTCGTAGAAAAAGAGGTGCAGGAGCTCATTAGCATAACTTATTTGCATATGCTACACCCCCTGACATCACCGGACGTGTGTCAGAAGGCAACACCCACCGCTCAGGCCCCACTGGACTGTTTTGGATTGTTAGCTATTGGAGGGGTGGGGAGAACGTGCAGATCTGTCCCTCGCAGAGGAGGGAGAGCTTGTGCCTCAATAAAACTTGGTCTTAAAGGTGCCACTGGACTGTTTTAGACCCGGGGGGCGGGGGGGGCTCTGCAACTTACCTGGCTGCTTCTTGCTCTGACTGAGGGCTGCTGGGAGCAGGGGGTGGGGCTTGTTGCATGTGCCCGCCCCCTGGGCTCTTTACTGCCGGAGCTCCGCTCCTGTGTGCTCCTGCAGGAAATGACCCCTGCCTGTAACTCTTGTTCATCGAAGTATTTTCTGTGTGGGCACACTGGGACCGCGCTTGTGCAGGCCAGCCACCCGAGGCTCTCTTGAAGCTACTTTAGAATTTTACCACTCCAGGTGGGGGGGAGCCACCCCCCGCAGAGCTCCTTAGAGGCCATTTCCCCACCCAACCGACACCTGCTCTGCCGGGCGGAGCTCCCCCCTTTCCCTTAGTCCTCCTGAGCTGTGAGAATAATGAATATCACTGTACCCTAAGAAACTCACAGTGGGGCGAGAGGGAGGGAATGTGTTCCTGCACAGAAGACACCTC
>NW_015213812.1:0-989 GCF_001447785.1 Gekko japonicus | reverse complement strand
CTCCCATCCAAATACTAACTAGAGCTGACATTGCTTAGCTTCCAAGATCCAATAAAGTCAGGGTGTGTGGGCCATCCAGGTCAGGGACAAGATATAAGTGGGTGTGTGAAAATGTGTGTAAAAAATGCTGCTCTCTTACAACAAATGATTTACAGGAGGAATACTTGCAAGGAAACCAGTTTCATTAATTTCAGTCTGACAGGTCACACTACAGCATAGCAAAAGCCACCAGGGCAGCTCAGTAGCTTATCCATTACCCTCCACAGTGTGAGGATTTTACACACAAAACCCACCTCCAATCATGATCTGTGACTTTATTATAGAATCGTGTTCCATACTCATCCTAAATTTGGTGCAGTGGTTAGGAGCATGGACTATAATCTTGGATAACTGGGTTTGAGTCCCCACTCCTCCACTTGCAGCTGCTGGGGTGACCTTGGGTCCGTCACAGTTCTCTCAGAGCTGTTCTCTCAAGAGCAGTACTTGAGAGAGCTCTCTCAGCCCCTCCTACCTCACAGGGTGTCTGTTGTGGGGAGGGGAAGGGAAAGGATTTTGTAAGCCACTCTGAGTGAAGGGCGGGGTATAAATCCAATCTCTTCTTGTGAGCCAGGTAAGAGCCCTGGATGGGTCAGCTCCGCCCCCCGGCCTTATGTTTGACACCCCTGCCTTAGTCTATCAAGGTCAGTCTTGTCTACTCAGACTGGCAGCAGCTTTCTAGAGTGTTAGATGTCTTTCACATCACCTACTACCTGATCTTTTAACTGTAAATATTTGAGATTGAACCTGGGACTTTTGCAGGCCAAGCAGATGCTCTGCCATTTATCTAGGCTCAGACTGTCCCCAAAGCTCTCTGGAGCAGCTCTGTTTCTTCACCCACTCTGGAAAGCCAAGAGTGTAGAAGCCCACCTGACCTCTTCTGGAAGTGTCACAGGGAAGCCACCGAGAACACCTGGGCCTGAACTATTGCCAGGGCTATTTTTGGGCAGGAA
>NW_015213810.1:0-955 GCF_001447785.1 Gekko japonicus | reverse complement strand
ACCTGCACCTGATGCCATTTTTATTTTTTAATTGTAAGACTTAATGATTTTATGAGTTCTTCTTATGCTCACTCTCCTCAACTGGAAATGTACCTTTAAGAGTATTCAAGTCTCTAGTCTTTAATCTTATTATTATTAAGCCCGTGTCTTCAGAGTTCCTGCTACAGGGCTTTTGATATGTTTATTTTTAAGGTCTCTATTTGATTATTTAATTATAGTTTTCTAGGTTTAGTTCCTTTTAGTTCCTTTTAGTCTCTCTAGGTTCCTTTCACTGCTCCGTTTATTTTATTTGGTCCCCCCCCCCAGTAAGTATATCTTTTCCTCTTATTTTAAATGTTCTCAGTCCTTTCCGCTTTAAGTCTCTTCTGTTGCTACTGCGCCTGCGTATGAGTCTTATTTGTGCTCTCCGTCAGCTGCGTAGTGCTCTCCGTCAGCTGCGTAGTGCTCTCCATCAGCTGCGTAGTCACCTCTCCGTCCCTCTGTATTGCACTCCTCCTCCGGGCCGATCTCCGATTCCTCCTCTCCGCGCGCTGATTGTTGACGTCGCTTCTCCGTCCCCGCCTCTACAGCTCCGCGCCTCCGCGCCTCAGCCGCCAGCACCACCAACCACCGCCCGGAACCGGATCAAAGCCGACCTCACCGCCTCGGAACAGCTGCCTTAAAGTGACCGGCTCTTGCTGCTAGTTAAGAGACAAAGTAAGAATTTATGCAATATATATTTCCCTTTCCTTTTGCACTTCAATTATTTCACCCCCTTTCTGGGCGTTCAGTTAGGAGCCGCTCCGTTCTTCAACCAAGCCCTTTAAACCTTTACCCGTGCGTTTCTGTTTTATCTGTTTAATTTTTTGCTCAGTGTTAACTTAACCAGACTATGTCACAGAAATAGGGAAATTTTAGAAGGGTACTTAGCTTCGGGAAGTAGTGGGCAGTTTTCTCTTGAAGACTCTTCGGGTTC
>NW_015213809.1:0-967 GCF_001447785.1 Gekko japonicus | reverse complement strand
GGGTCTACCTTATGTAATGTATTTAATTTCTTTGTGACAAATAAAAGTTTTGTTTTGTTTTAATGAGTATCAGATAGATTTTAGTAAGCGGTAAGGAATTAAGAGAAGAGAGATGCTATTGCTGTCTTTTGACTAATAAAGGGGAATATTGGTCATGATTTCTGAAGAATTTATTTTTTGGCAAAATCGTCTGTGCATTGTAGAATAAAGCATAGATTGTAAAATTATATCATGTAAAAAGTTCTTCATGCTTGTACCATGATTTCAAATAAAAACACCAGTTTTTGATTGGCCAGCCCTGTTGCTAGAGCTCTTTTCGGTCAAAGTGGGCTCTATAAGATTCTGAATAGTCTTGGCAGTTCACATGCTCAGCCATTACTTGAGTGAACTGACCCATCCTGCTTCCCTACAGAAGCCATATAGGATTAGCTTGCTCCCCTTGAAATCAAGTAGGAATTCTTTTGGCCCATCTCTAATGGGTCATGAGAGTTCCTCTGCTTCACACTGCTTCTGTCGGGTGGTTTAGACAGTTAAATAGGCTTGTTTCATACTAGTCAGTCCCTAGCTAAGGGGTAGATGGGATTAGGGCTGCCTTGGTTTGTTTCAGCTAGGGATAATCAAACACCTGCTGGTTCAGCCCATGTACTGTTCACCAGTCATGAACAAGGAGCTGATTTTTCAATGATCAGCCCAACTGTTCATAAACCAGTTCATGGCCATTCTACTGATTGCTTCACTGTATTCCCAACTGTGCAATATAGTGCAATTGGTTTTTCCTGCCATAGCCATTTTCTCCATCATGCCACTGGAAGGTTTTTGGATGTATGTTATGCTTCTAAAACTCTCCAAATTAACTAGTCTTTTCATTAAATTTGCTGGTCATAGCAGTTAGAGTGTCAGACAAGGATCTGGCAGATCAAAGTTCAAATCCCCACATTGCTAAGGAAGCTTGCTGGGTGACCGTGGG
>NW_015213808.1:0-969 GCF_001447785.1 Gekko japonicus | reverse complement strand
CCCAGCGTCCCCTTGAAAAACACTCCAGATGGAAGCTCCAGTTCAAACAAATGATGGCTGCAGATGAGTGTCATTTGGCCACAATCCTAACGGCAGCCCTACACTCTTGAATAATGTGGATGCTGCCAACATCATACGTGAACCACGCCTTAATTTTCAAAGTGAAAGCAATTATTTAAAATGATTAAAGGTGTGTGGAAAGTGCTCTCAAGTTGCAGCTGAGAGCTATTGCGTATAAATAAAACATTTATAAAATGTATCACAGGTGGTATTGGTCCCTAGATAAGATTGCTAAATGTTACCCGCAAGCGAGTAGTAAATGCTGGAAATGTAAAGCAAATGTGGGGACGTTCTACCACATGTGGTGGAAATGTTGTAAGCTACGTACATCCTGGAAAATGGTGCAAAAAAATATTTTTGAAATAATGAATGTAGAGATGGAATTTGTGCCTGAAATATATCTATTGAATATAATTCCTAGAGGTTATACAAAACAAGATAAATACCTGATAGTATATATAGTGACTGCAGCACATATACTAGTGGCAAGAAATTGGAAGTCGGATAAAATACCCACAAAAGAGGACCTAGTTACTAAGCTCATGGAGCTAGCCCAAATGGATAATTTGAGTTTAATATTGTAAGATAAAGACCAAAAATACCAAGAACAAAGGTGGTTTAGGGTATATGACTGGTTAGAACGTCAAACAGATTAACATTGAAATATGTGGTTTTTTGTGATGCATTATGACGTAAACTATGGACTGATAACTCTAAAAATGTGAATAATCTAACATGATGAAATATGTAATGCTTTGAAAAACTTTTTATAAAATAAACGTTTTTTTTAAAAAAAGTTGCAGCTGACCTAAGGAACATGAGCAAGGGGCTTTAAAGGCAAGTGAAAAGAAGAGATGGTTTTCCATTCCCATCCTCTGAAGAGTCTTCCTCACTGGTCTTGCTTCCAAG
>NW_015213807.1:0-1042 GCF_001447785.1 Gekko japonicus | reverse complement strand
TGGGGAAAATACAAGAAACCCACAGCTCCTCACCCCTGGGCATCACTATGAGCTCCCACCAGCCTCGGGACCCAGCCATGACAGGCTAAGCAGCCCCTGGCCCAAAGGCCCCGCTGCTGCCAATTAATAAGCTCCCCACCGCCAAGAAATGAGTACTCCCTGTTGCCGAGGCTGCCCAGCCCCCATGGCCGTGGACAGCCGCAGCCGCCGAAAAGCCTCCTCCGACAGTGGCCGCCACCTAAAAAGCACTGCCGCTACACACAGCCAGTGCCTGGAAGAGTCTCCAGAACGATCGCGCTGCTGTTGCTGCTGCCGCGAAACCACCGCCGCTCACCGCACAAGGCCTGGGAGTCCAACAGCAGTACCACAGCCTCACGCTCCATACACGCCGAGCACAAGGCTGCAACTGCTTTGGGCAGGAGCCGAGCTGAGCCTATACTAGGCTGGCTCCTCCCTGACCCCATCATGATGCATTGTGCCATGACGCTGTTGCAGTCCCGTCCTCCTTCGTGGCTGCAAAATAGCCCCTGGCCTTCATTGCCTTTGGCGGGAGACCGGGAGCTCCAATCTTCTCAACTTGTGCTGAGCCCAGTATTGGTGAACTACTGGTTTTTACCTTCTCTGAATGAATCAAAATAAAACTTCTTCTTCAGGAATAAACTGTGTTCTTCTTGTTGTTGTACAGTCGCACAGTCGAGTCCGACTCTTCGCGACCCCATGGACCAGCTCCCGCCAGGCCTTCCTGTCTTCCGACATCCTCTGAAGTTTGCTCAATTTCATGTTCGTTGCATCTATGACACTGTCTAACCATCTCATCCTTTGCCGTCCCCGTCTTCTTTGACCTGTGTTCCAATCTATGTTTAACCCACTAAGCACAATATACCAAGTTCAAGGAACACTCAGGTGCACTGACTGTTAAAACAAACAAAAATAAATCTGTTTTCTTATTATGCTATCATGTTTTCTACAGAAATTATTCCAGTATATTGTCCCTCACCCCAATCTGTCCTCAGAGAAGTATAACAGTGATATCCAGGGCTTT
>NW_015213806.1:0-976 GCF_001447785.1 Gekko japonicus | reverse complement strand
CTGGCACCAACAGCACCCCATCAAAGGCCGGTAGTGAGATCCCTAACCCTGAGCTGCTCCGATTCAGGCACAGGACCTCCGTCTTTGTCGGATTCAATTTCAATGGGCTCAGTCTAAAACCATCCTGCCACGTCCTGTAGCACCCGGTCCAGATCTTCCGGGGTAGAGCCAGACTGACCGCCCAACAGAGCTGGGTGTCATCCACATATTGGTGACACCCTAGCCCATGCCTCCGGGCAATCTGGGCAAGGGGGCGCATATAGATGTTGAATAGCATCGGGGAAAGCACTGCCCCTTGAGGCACTCCACAGGTTAGTGGGTGCCTTTGGGACAGCTGCTCCCCAGTCGCCACCCTTTGTCCCCGACCTTGGAGGAAGGAGACGAGCCATTGCAAGGCAAGCCCCTGAATCCCCATGTCGGCGAGGTGGTGGATGAGTAACTGATGGTTGACCGTGTTGAACGCCGCCGACAGGTTCAATAGCAACAGCACCACTGTCCCGATCCAGATGTCTCCAAAGGTCGTCTGTGAGGGCGACCAGCGCCGTCTCCGTCCCATAGCCTGGGCGGAAGCCGGACTGGAAGGGATCTAGCGTGGAAGTGTCATCCATAATTGATGTTGAAAGAAGTTTGATCAGCCCTTGTTGCCTCCACAGAGTGGGGGATGATCTCTGTGCTGGAATCTGGACCTGCCCCCTCCTTCCAGAGCAATGGAAGGGGCTGCAGTGGAGCTGGCTCAGGTAAGAAGCTGCTGCTGGGTTGGTTGGTTTGTTTCATTGTTGAGTTGGCTGGACTTGCGGGATTTATTGCAATTCTGCGGGGCCTGCAAGACGGAGCTCTTCCGCTAGGCATTGGAGTGATGAGCTGCACCTAATAGTTCAACAGAGGTTGACCCTATGCCCTGGAAAGTGCAATGGGCAGCCTGTGCTGTGCCGGTACAGCTGAAATACATTATGGGACTTGGACAACAGTCCTATAA
>NW_015213805.1:0-974 GCF_001447785.1 Gekko japonicus | reverse complement strand
ATCGCCTAGTGTGAACGGGACCTTAGTGACAAATTTAAATTCACTTTGGTAGGCGTGTGCTCCGCAACTGTTTGACAAAGCTTGAGATATGATTGTGGACATGGTTGCATTGCAATCAGGGGCATCAAAACTGTGAACTATAGTCACTGATTAATTCTCATAGATGCGCAGCTGCTCTTGATGGAAAAGCTGAAATCACAAATCTGAAGAGCAAACAGGAAGTACTTTGAGTGGATAAAAATATAGTTTGTAGCATACCGGTCGTACTAACTTGCCATATACTAGAAGCTGCTAGAATTCAGCCTCTTAGAAAAAACAGGAAGTGGGGAAAGGAAGAATAGGTTTTACTCCAGCTCTTGACAGAGACGGAGGGAAGGAACAGGCTGCTGCAGCTTCTGCCCAGTTTGCTACCATCCTCATTGTGCTAAGTGGGAGCAGCCAGCTTGCAATGGCAGGAGCTCCCACTGGCTTTTGCACGGTAGAGGCTACCAGCTTGTGCTGGCAGGTCCTGTCTTCCTTGCATAGCATTGTGCTGCTGGCTCATGAAAAGCAGGGCAGGTGGCTTGTATCTGCCTCACACAGAGCAGGGCCACCAGCTAGGGTTGTCCCGTTCTCCCCGGTCACTGGTAGGGGATGGGGGCTAGGGTTGCAAGATCCAGGTTCAGAACCTTCTGGAGATTTGAGGATGGAGCCTGGGGAGGGCAGGGGTACAATGCCATAGAGTCCCAACTTCCAAAGCATCCACTTTCTCCAGGAGAACTGATCTTCGTAGTCTGGAGATGTGTTGTCACTCCAGGGGATCCCCAGGTTCCACCTGGAGGCTGGCATCCCTACCATTGGCCCCTGCAAAGCCAGGCTGGCAGCTTGCATTTGCTTTGCAGGGGGCAGGGCGTTCCTGCAACACAGGGGCCAGTGGCTTGTGGCATCAGGAACTCACACTGACTTTGCAGGGTCTACCAGGTCATAGCAGTGGT
>NW_015213804.1:0-1106 GCF_001447785.1 Gekko japonicus | reverse complement strand
ACTGTGCGACTGAACAACAACAATATCACAGTGTGCAAATCTAGAATTTCTGATGTGCTAATTATATTTTAAAAACGCAGGGAGCTTTCCATGGAGGAGCATGAAGAATGAGGCCGCCCTCACCTACCTTCTGAAGTGGGACAGCCCGTTCTGCCATCTTAAATTTCTACCGCCTCATTTTGCTGTGTGTATTAGGACTGCCAGATCTGGGATGGAAAATCCCTGGAGATTTTGGGGGTGGAGTCTGGAAAGAGCGGAGTGTGGAGAGGGGAGGGATCTCAGCAGGATATGATGTCGTCGAGTCCACCGTCCAAAAGCAGCCATTTTCTCCCGGGGAGCTGATCTTGGTCGTCTGGAGATCAATTGTAACAGCAGGAGATCTCCAGGTGCCACCTGGAGGTTGGCAAAATTAGTGTGTAGACCAGGCCTTTGACAGGATTAGAGGACTTCATGGAGACTTCATGGAGGACAGGTCTGATCCATGGCTATTCATTGCAACAGGTAAATAGAACCTCCACGTTCAGAGGCAGTGTACCTCTTAAAATGGGACGCAAGGGACCTTGGGTAATTTGTCTTGGGCAGTACTTCCGCTTACAGCCCGTTCCCCTCCCATATCTTTCAGCCACTTGGAAACTAGTAGAAGAGAGAGCAGAAGTACTCAAAATTGTCCATTGATTAGGCCACTGTGTTGATTGCCCTTCGATCGTTCCTAATGCGATTAAGGCCCCCGTGATTGCTAAGAATTCCCCGGGGTCCTGGCGGGCCGTTGCCTTCATTATTGCTAATTGGGAATGGTATGGGCAGAGGAGAGGCTGTGCCCTCAGGACATGGCATTCGGTGCATGTCGGGGTGGCAGATGGCCGCCAAGAAAGTCCCCCTCGCCCTCCACACGTCAATAAGCTTTTAAAAGTCATAGTTAAGTCTTGACCAGCGGGTCGATTCTGGATCTGAGCTCAATGAATCCGCCCGATCGAAGGGCTCCAGTCCGCTTGCGTGGCTCAAGAGACGGATCTACGAGTTCTGATTGCCGGCCTCCTTCTCCTTCGGCGTAACTTGTGAGTTTCAATTCAAGGTGCTGGTCAGGGGTCACTTCCTGCAGGAGCGCA
>NW_015213803.1:0-972 GCF_001447785.1 Gekko japonicus | reverse complement strand
GCCCTCACATTTAGTTCATGGGGTTATGGGAATTTCTCTAGGTAGATTAAAATGCATGCCTTATTTTAGTCTCGGGGCAGATTCTCCTATAATCTGTTTCCTATAATTTGTTTCTTGCATTAAACTGGAAAAAATGGAATACCCCAAATTTTCTAAGTGGGAAAGTGGAAACTTTTCCTTTGTAGACATCTTCCATGAGCATGAAGGTTCCTTGATAAAGCGAAAAAGTATTGGGCCTGGATTCATTAAATTATGCAAAAAAAAATAAAATCCTCTGTACCTTTTATATCAGAAATATTTGTGTTGAATATTTTGTCTGAAAACTGGAAAAAATTACTCTTATCTAATATTATATTTAATTACAACTGCCAGAATACTCTATGCCAAATATTGGAAATTTACAGAGACACCTCTGAGACAAGAAACTTTAAGCAAAATGTTGAAAATGGCTGAAATGGACAAATTAACCTTAATTTTGAAAGGACAACCACATTTGAGAATACATGGTTTGAAAACTATTAGAAGTAATTAATATAGACACTTAGAGATTGGTTAAGGATTTTTATTGTATAAATTTGATACACTTGCAAGTTACAGTTTTAATCTTCACCCCAATAAAGGGTTTTTGTGTGTGTGACAGTTTTAATCTTATAAGGTGAATTATACAAATCTATGATAAATTAGGCACCAATATATGATTGAAGAAATTGAAAGTGAATTTCTCCCCTTTTTGTTTGTTTGTTGTATTGAAAAATAAAAATCTATTCATAACATGAAGGCTCTTGTCAGGTAGAACAGAACATTCCCTGCAGCCCAAACGTGTTTCACAGGGCAATCCAAGGCATTAACTTCAGTGGACGGAGAAAGATGTAACTGTTTAGGCTTACACTGTCAGGATACTTAACCCCAAACTGTGTGTTCTCCCTTCTCCTCCAACTCCAGTTGTCAGGATTTGAACTGTCTCAAACGGAG
>NW_015213802.1:0-998 GCF_001447785.1 Gekko japonicus | reverse complement strand
GACACAGTCTCAAAGAGTGGAACAACAAAAGCAAGGTAGGTTTAAAGACACTATGAATGCAGCCCAATGCCTTGTGCCTAGGCACACAATTCCAAAGTAACGTCTAACGGTCTGATATTAGGCAACGTGGGAGTTAAACTCTGTGTCTTTTTGTAACATTTTTGTTTGAAGAAAACTTTGGAGACATTTTTGGAATAACAACTCATGTTTTGTACAGCACTTGGATTGGGTCCTTTTTAGTGAGTTATCATAGGTGCCGGTCTATTTGTGATTGCATTCTACCAGTCACAGTGACAAACAAGCTGCTGGATTCTCACTCTCAGGCGAACCTACCTCACAGGGTTGTGGTGAGGATAAAATAGAGGAGAATGGCGCTGGAAGCCATTTTCGGTTCCCATGGGGGGGGGGAGAATGGCTTAATGAGTACCTGGTTTGGTGTATTTTTAGTGTCAGACAAGGATCTGGGACAACCAGGTTTGAATCCCAGTTTGGTGTAGTGGTTAGGAGCGCGGACTCTAAATCTGGGAGAACCGGGTTTGATTCTCCACTCCTCCACCTGCACCCAAAACTGATGAAACAGCAACCTACACCAGGTGGCCCTGCGCACTTGTACATGAGAATGGGACATGAGTAAAGGGATTTTACGACGTGAACGGCAAGAGGAACACATCTGTTGGGGGGGGGGAAGGGAAAGGAGATTGTAAGCCGCTCTGAGGCTCCAAGCGAAGGGCGGGGTAGAAATCCAATCTCCTCATTCAACAATGGGAGCCTGCCAGGTGACCTTGAGCCTGTCTCAATCTCCAAAAATAAGCTACCCCCGCAGGGTCGTTGTGAGGATTAAGTTTAGGGGGGGGGAACGATGTGAAAAACGGCGTTGAGTCCCCGATCAGAAAGTAAAGCAGGGCACAGATTTTTAAAAGATAAGTAAATAACAGTGCACAGGCTGTACAAGAAGCACCCAAAACTGACGAAACAGCAACCTACACCAGGTGGCCCTG
>NW_015213801.1:0-975 GCF_001447785.1 Gekko japonicus | reverse complement strand
TTCGACGAGGCCCTTTCCGTGGTGCTGGCTTGTGACGCTTTGCCATATAGGGTCGGGGCGGTTCTGGGCCATAGGCTGCCAGACGGATGCGAGGTCCCGGTCGCCTACTACTCGCGGACCTTGTCGGCGGCTGAGCGCAACTACGCGCAAATTGATAAAGAGGCCTTGGCGATTGTAGCAGGGGTGAAAAAATTTCACCACTACCTGTATGGACGCCTGTTCACGGAACTCACGGACCATAAGCCGCTACTGGGTCTCCTAGCCCCCGACCGCCAAACCCCCCAGATGATCTCACCCCGGGTGCTGTGCTGGTCCATTTTCCTGGCGGGGTATTCCTACACCCTCGTCCATCGCCCGGGAAAGGCGATGGGTCATGCTGATGCCCTGAGCCGCCTTCCGCTTCCCGCCTGTGACCCAGACCTGGCTCCCGCGCTCCAGGTTGTGATGCTGGAGTCCCTTTCGGAGCAGCCCGTCCACGTCACTGAGGTGGCCCGCTGCACCACCAAGGACAAACTTCTCTGTCGGGTCTTGGACTGGGTGGTGAGGGGGTGGCCGGTGACTAAAGGGGACCCAGAATTGGCACCCTTCGCTGCCCGGAAGGATGAACTGTCGGCCCACAAGGGCTGCATACTGTGGGGAAGCCGGGTGGTCATCCCCAAACCCCTAAGGGAATGGGTTCTCACCGCCCTGCACGAGGCACACCCAGGGGTCGTGCGCATGAAGGCCCTGGCCAGGAGCTACGTTTGGTGGCCAGGGCTGGACAAAGACATTGAGGAGGCAGAAAAAAGGTGCCAGCCGTGCCAGGTCTCACGGCTGGAGCCCCCCCGAGCCCCAGAAAGGGCCTGGGAATCCTCACACCGCCCCTGATCGAGGTTACACTTGGACTTTGCGAGACCATTTCAGGGCCAGCTTTTCTTCGTACTGGCAGACTCCTACAGTAAGTGGGTGGAGGTGGTCCCAGTCTCCTCTACGTCC
>NW_015213800.1:0-951 GCF_001447785.1 Gekko japonicus | reverse complement strand
TGGGTGAGGAGTTGTTTAAGACTGGGGGGTTGTCTGTGCACAAAAACACAGGGATTTTTTTTTTTAATTCAGGGAGGGTTAATCCCCCTTCCTACAAAGAGCAAGTAATGCCTTCATAAAAAAAAGCAGCCAACATCTTCCGTAGCCTAGCAAGCCACAGTGCCACACAAAAACATTAAAAACTGGGACACACTGGAAGGGGGGATGTTATGTAGTGGGTTGCCGCATGGATAGACGACAGACAACGACGTAGTGCATAGCACGCTTTATTAGGCACACAACAAGACATGGGACAAACGGCCCGGGGGCCAACTATATACAACCCTGGGGACACACCCCTGGTCACCATTGGTGGGTTTGAATCTCCCGCCACGGATCCCATTAGCTCCCCAGTGGAGGGACTAGGAGCCTAGTCCCTATTGTTGTTCCAGAGTCAAGCTCTGGCAGCTCAGGCGGACCGCTGGCCCCCCGGTGGCGGTCAGCATACACAACAGGGAAAAACCCCAACCAAATAGCCAGCTGGACAGATTGGGAAGATCAGAGGAAATGAGGCACCTGGGTAGGTGATCGGGATGCTAGGAGCAAAAACAGGGGGCAGAGCAACATCGTACTACATCACAGTATCATTTCTGATTATACCTGGCAGTGTTGTCACAGGACTCGTGGACCGGCATCCCCAACCCTGGCGCCCAGTGATACCTTTCCTGGCACCCACAAGGTGTTTTTAGGACTTGGGCGGAGCCAGGTGGGGATTTTGCCCAGCAAGGCTTCTGATTGGCCACTGGAGATTTGATTGGCTGGGCAGATTTTTAAAAATGTTGCTTTGGCAGCAACTTTACCCACAGCACAAGGATCTTCACTGTGTGACTGCCAAGCGGTGCGCCAGTGGCACTTAATGAGGGCTGAACTGGGAATTACGTCATTGAATGCCACAGTCAATGTCAGAATTCT
>NW_015213799.1:0-974 GCF_001447785.1 Gekko japonicus | reverse complement strand
TCCTAATCACTACACCAAACTGGCTCTTATCTATGTCCCAAAGGAACTGCAAGCCTCCTCATCCACTGGGGTACTTTATGTCGGATACAGCCCAGAAGAAGGTGAAGAGCTGGATTTATACCCTACCCTTCACTCGGAATCTCAGTGCGGCTTACAATCTCCCTCCCTTTCTCCCAGTTCTCCCAGCACCCCCCCCCCCTCTCTCCCTGAGCAGGCCTTATCTTATTATAGGGAAAGGAGACAGCAGCAATAGCCAGATTCTGAGCCACCAGACCAGAGGGCAAAACGGACAAGAGGGTGGGAATCTGTTTCCCTGGTTAACGGCCTAACTGGAGGCTTGGCCACATTTCATTTGAGGATCCCCTTGTCCATCAACCATTCAGGAAGGCTACCACAAACGTCCCAGAGTTGTTTTGGATGGTTTAAACCAGGATTTGGGACAACCAGGCCGGAATCCCAATTCTGCCATGAAAGCTTGCTGGGTGATCTTGGGGCCAGTCACACACTCTCAGCCTAACCTACCTCACAGGGCTGTTGTAGGGATAAAACAGGGGAGAGGAGAACGACGAAAGCCGCTCTGGGTCCCCGCTGGGGAGGAAGGCGGGAGGTAAGGAAAGTAAACATATGAATAAATGAAACACATGCTGAACCCGGCCCCCCCCCACGTGGCAGCACGCCCCCCTCCCCTCTGCTCACCGTGGCTCGATTGAGATGCAGGTCAGGGTTACACGAGGCAGTGGGGTCCACCTTCTCCTACAGAAAGAAGGCCAAGAGAAAGGCGTGAACACGGCTTGCTCCGCGCGTGGCCGTTCCAAGCACCTCCTCCAGGGCTTGCAAATCACAGTCCTATCTTAGGAGCACGGGCAGGTCAGCAGCAGTTTTGTACGGGAAAGAGCCCTCCCCTCGGCCAAGCTGACAACCCTCATCCCACTGCGAGAGCAGCTCTTCACCTCAGCTTCTGGGACCACAGAGAG
>NW_015213798.1:0-977 GCF_001447785.1 Gekko japonicus | reverse complement strand
AAATAAATAAATAAATATACCTTGTGGCTCATAAACACTGGTAGATCTCTGTTTCATATGTTTATCCAATCCCCTCTTGAAGCTGTCAGTTCCTGTAGCTGTCACCACTTCTTTTTGTTCAGACAATTTAATTTTATTAAAGAAATAAAACTAGGAGACATACAGAATTTTTTAAAAAACAAACCAATGAAATAAAGCATAAAGAACAAAAACAGGCAAAAAAGAAAAAAAGGAAGGGGGACATAAAAGGCTTCCAATTTTCTCTACAACAAATATAATTTTGGTTACATAATTTGCCTTGCTTATATATAGAAAAAAAACCCCTCTCTTCTTAATGTCCCTTAAGCAAAATTCTTATTCAGAAAAGCCAGAAACCATTCTTCTTTTTCATGCAATCTCTAATAAATAAAGTAATTATCTCTTCCCTAACCAATGCTATAAATTTAGCCATACCTGCCAAGTCCAACATCTTCTCCAGGCATTCTTTTACTATAGGTATTGTCGGACATTTCCATTTCTATGCATATATCATTTTCATTGCCATTAATATAGGAACAAAACTCCATAACATAAGAGACTCTGGTTTCAGCTGTATCTTAGTCTTTAGGATCTTCTGCAAATTCCATTCCTGGGCTAGTTAACATGAACATGATCCTCACCAGCAAATTTAGCATTTGCTCTTCTTCTGTGTTGGGGGGATGTTTCCAAATTGGATTCCGGTTCCAGTGCGAATCCAGTGAATTCCACATTCGGCTGGTTCTGTCTGAATTCTGTGCAGTTGTACAATGCGTTTCTGACCACTGACCACAATGCATCCTTTTCCTTTCTGTGCCAGGCTATGCACGTGCACATCGACGCAACATTGCAGAACAGCCATTGGGAATGTGAGCGTGCTGGCACTCGTATCGTGATTCGTTTTGCAAGGCGTGTCGCCAATGCGCAGGAACGTCGACATGTCTCAGGCAGTGTTCCCTCTA
>NW_015213797.1:0-618 GCF_001447785.1 Gekko japonicus | reverse complement strand
CACGGTCATCCAAGGGAAAACTCTATAGTATTCTATGCCCAACATGCCTGCGTCACTTCTGGGTGACGTGGATTCTCACTTGGCAGCCCTACTGAACATAGTGATGGCCAGTTGCCCCTGTGGCTTCAAACAGGATCAGACTAATTCATGGAGGAGAGCGTCATCAACGGCTACTGGCCATGGTGACTAAAGGGGAAGGCCTCGGCCTCTCTGCCCTGTTGTTGGCCCTCCAGAGGAACTGGCTGGCCACTGTGTGAGACAGGAGGCCGGACTAGATGGACCCTCACTGGTCTGATCTAGCAGGGCTCTCCTGAGGTTCTTATCGGGGAAGGCCTCGGCCTCTGTGCCCTGTTGTTGGCCCTCCAGAGGAACTGGTTGGCCCCTGTGTGAGACAGGATGCTGGACTGGATGGACTATTGGTCTGATCCAGCAGGGCTCTTCTTATGTTTTTATGTTATCAATCCCGGCCTTCAGAGGCAGCAGACCTCTGAATGGAAGGCAGTGATATCAGGGGAAGACCTTGGCCTCTATGCCCTGTTCGTTAGCTCTCTAGAACTCTTCTAAGGTTCTTCTGTTCTTAACATGGTAGATTTGACCACCAAATGTCTTTGCAGTGAA
>NW_015213796.1:0-989 GCF_001447785.1 Gekko japonicus | reverse complement strand
GGAGAGGGTGCAGCTGCGGAAGTTCATCAGGGTGATGCCCTTCAGGCTGCAAGGGGCTCCCGGGGTGTTCATGAACCTGATCAACGAAGTGTTCCACAAGTACTTAGATGATATCTTGCTGTACTCCCCCAACATGAGGTCCCATGTGAAATTGTTGCGGGAGGTGTTGCAGACACTGTACGAGAATAAACTGTTTGCTAAGTTATCCAAATGTGTGTTCAACCGCACTGAAGTCGACATTCGTGGCTATCACATTCCCCCCTGAGGCCTAGAGATGCACCCTGAAAAAGTTAGAGATGTGTTGGGGTGGGAGGCGCCTCGGACAAAGCTCCAACTCCAATCCTTCCTCAGATTTGCGAATTTTTATCATACCTTCACCTCGAACTTTGCACAGGTTAGCTTACCCCTCACAGACCTGTTAAAAACCAAGGGCAACGGTCCAGAGGCCACCAAGCCAGGATCCTGGTTAGCCTGGACTGGGGAATGTCAGACTTTCGAATGGCTAAAAGCATTATTCACCTCCGAGCCTGTGCTGGCACATCCAGATGAAAACAAAAAAAATATTGTGGAGGTGGACGCATCCGACGTGGCCATGGGTGGGGCTATCTTACAGGAGGGGCGGGATGGAAAATTGCACACTCTTGCATATGTGTCTCGCAAATTCAATGCCACAGAACAAAACTGGTCAGTATGGGACAAGGAGGCGGGGGCGATTAAATTAGCGCTCTCAACATTGGCTGGAGGGGAGGCTTCCGGTCTATGGCGACACGCAGGCAGACGCATCTCCTGGACACTCCGGGGATGTAAACTGCACACCGATGTGTGGGAGGGGGTCTGTCGGGTCACGACCCCCCAGAGCCTTCGTAAAAGGCTCCCAGCCAGGGGGCTTTTTGTCATTATTGCGCGGTGCTAGCCCACTGCAGACCGAACATGAGTGCAAGGGTATCCAATAAAGACTGAAGTCTTCAAGGCTTGTGTAAAAGCTATTT
>NW_015213795.1:0-980 GCF_001447785.1 Gekko japonicus | reverse complement strand
AAAAGGGTAATGTGAAATTCCTCAACGTTAATGCAAACCAAGATCACTCTAGAAATCTGCTTGCAAACCCTGGATGTGAGGGGTAATGCCTGGGTTATTGTAACCGTGTTTAGCACTGGTTCAGACTAATGCAAACCTGTACATTCTGGTCAGAAGGGGAGGCAAAAGGAGTCCCTCTGCCCCTGCCTGCCATCTCTGACCATGATTGGGAATAGATCAAGATGGGTAGCCATGTTAGTCTGTCTGTAGCAGTAGAAAAGAGCAAGAGTCCAGGAGCACCTTAAAGACCAGGGCTGCATTCAGACGGGCAGTTTCATCCGTTGCTGTTCCCTTACGGATTTAAAGTGCATGATCAGACAGCAACATCTGTCTGTCGTGCTGCAGTCGTCTGAGTCCCAATTCGTTGTGTGTTTCTTTTCTGTTTCTTTGCTGTGTGTTTCTTTGAGACCCGATAAAGTCCAGTCCTGTTGATCTGAGCTGGTTCCAAAGTGGATTTCCTGCTGTCTGATCACTCTGTTGCGCACCGAAGCCTTCAGGCATGTCTGACCGGTCTCTTGTTTTTCAGCTGCCATTTTGTTTTACTAGTTAGCGCATAACTGCATATACAAACCTCTTCCCCCCACCCCGGGGGCTGCTCAAAACTTTGTTTTCTTTTTTAGAACTCTCAAAGAAAGACACCTTTTTTCCTGTCCTTTGGGGAAGGGGTAAAATGAAAAGATTAGAGGGAAGATGGCAGTGAAGTCCATATCCCAGAAGTCCCAGCAAGCACTTGTGCGCATTCTCAGAAGCAAACCTTTTTTAAAAAATGGCCGACAGCCCCATGAACTACATGTCCCAGCAGGCTGATCAGTGCTTGTGGGTATGCTCTGAGGACAAACATTAAAAAAAAATGGTCGACTGGCTGACTCCCTGCCCGCTGCCGTGTGATCACGTGAAAGCGCTTTCAAGTGCACTAAAAGGGGCGAGTCTGATCAGGATTC
>NW_015213794.1:0-996 GCF_001447785.1 Gekko japonicus | reverse complement strand
AAGAATAAAACCAACACTGTGGTGGCAACAATTTTATTTTAATTTGTGCACCCGATTGGATCTCTAGTGGCCAATCAGAAACCCTGCTGGGGAAGAGCCCCACTTGGCCCCACCCACTTTAAAAAAACAAACAAACATGATCAGTACTAGGAAAGGTCTTAGCGAGTGCCACGGTGGCCAGTTTTTTGCTTTATGGTGCCCAGTTCCCCTCTTTGCTATAGCTCCTGTTCCACATGACTTTTGTCTGTACAGGTCCCCTGATCCCCAGCGCAATCCCTTTAGCTGTTCAAGGGAGCCTCCTTCGTCCTTTTTCACCAGCCGAAAACCTGCCTGGATCCAGCCCCGTGAGAATTCACCCTTCCCTTCAGTTAACGGGCTATTTTTATCCAAAGGCTTTCCCCACTTTAACTCCTGGGATACTGGATCTATTAGAACAGATGTACTCCGGGCACCTTATTTATGTTTCTAATCTAAGGAAAACAGTTAAAATTCTAAAAGTAAATGCAGATAATCAAGGTCAGAGGAGTTGAGTGTCTGATGTGGTTCTGGCCGAGGGAAGAATTATGTTACATAAACATCTGCAGGCTGGAAAGAGAGTGTCTGCCCTTGCAACTGGATAGGTTTCGAAGGAAGCCTTGTGAGGAACATGTGGTTTGAAGCACAAAACAAAGCAGGGAAAAGCCATGGCTCGTATCCGACCACTGAAGCTGGACAATCATAGAATCCTAGAATGTTAGAGTTGGAAGGGACCTTGCAGGTCATCTAGTCCAACCCCCTGCACTCTGCAGGAGCATAGCTGAAAGATAGCCCTGAAAAATGCCCGAAAGATGGTTGTCCAGCCTCCGCTTGAAAACGTCCAGCGAAGGAGCATCCATCACCTCCTGAGGCAGACTGTTCCATTACACAACCACTCTTACAGTTACAGAGGAGAGCTTCAAACTTAGCAGAGGGGCGTGATAGGTTATGAGCTTGAAACCACTATCCTACCATGACAAT
>NW_015213793.1:0-955 GCF_001447785.1 Gekko japonicus | reverse complement strand
AGTAAAACTCACCATAATTAGGTCCTGAGAAGGGGTGGAATTCTTGCCAGGGGAAAAAAAACGGGCCCTACAATACTTAGTATAATCCATATGGTAAGCGGCTACTGAAATAAAACTGGTTAATTTAACGATTTAAATAAAACTAGAACAGGGGAGGATGGAGAATTGTGAAGCAGCATTAGAGCTAGGTAGTACAAAAAGTCTTGTCTCTTTTGTGGCTGCGTCTTTAACTGGAGTGTGTGAGTGACGGGGCATATTGTGACGAGGCAAGATGCGGCGGCGGTGGTAGCAGTTTGCAGCAGAATATCAGCCGAGAGAGGGAGCTGGGGCTTGAGGAACGACGGGCGCACGAAGCAACCAGAGTAGTATGGAGAAAAGCGGAGGCGGAGTGGAGAGTCAGAGAGTTGGAGGCTGGTGACATGGAAGATCCGGAAACAACGGGAGCCGAGTACTGACAGGCGGAGACAGAGGCGAGAGCGTGGCGAGAAAGCGGAGGTGGAGCTGAGAGCGGGTGTTGGAGGCTGGTGACGTGGAGGTGGAGTGGCAGCAACAGGTGGGGCGGAGGAGAGGAGCAAAGTGCCAAAAGCGTCAGGAGCCAAATAGAGTCGAGTAAAGCCGAGAGAAAGAGGAAGTTAAGCGAGACTTAAAGATACATTAAGGGATACAAAGAAACAACAAGTGACATAAAGTGATAGCAAGACCAGATTGATAAGAGAAAAGTAGACAGAGCAATTGGTTATTGTCTGGAAAGGGAAACAAGGAAAGGAAAGACATAGGAAAAGAGAGATAGAAAGAAAATAAATACTAACAAAAAGAGAATAGAATAAAATAAAAAATAAATAAAACAACCGAAATTTTTTTATTAAAAGTTAAAATTTATAATAGACATTACAATCACATTAGGAGAAGATAAGATACGGTGTTACAATCTATGGCCACAGGTTACTCAGGTAGT
>NW_015213792.1:0-1395 GCF_001447785.1 Gekko japonicus | reverse complement strand
AACTGTTAGCATTTCTAACGGGTCTGTTTCTTCTTTTAATGTTTCAGTTGAGAGACAGGTATTGTGCTGTTTTCACTTTTTATACATTTGGATTTTCATCAATATTTGAGTTAACTTATATGGAGAATCTACACAGTTTTCACCCCAGCAATAGAACTAGCAATCAACATGATAATTTTAGTTGGGAAAAAAAGCTCAGCTTCTAGGACAGAGAGGACTGTGTGCAATTTACTGTGTGCAATTCTGGTCACCACACCTTAAAAAGGATATTATAGCTTTGGAAAAAGTGCAGAAAAGGGCAACTCGAATGATAAAAGAGTTGGAACACTTTCCCTATGAGGAAAGGTTAAGGCGCTTAGGGCTCTTTAGCTTGGAGAAACGATGACTGAGGGGTGACATGATTGAGGTTTATAAGATTATGCATGGGTAAGAGCAGGTAGAGAAAGAGGTACTTTTCTCCCTTTCTCACAATACAAGAACTCGTGGGCACTCCATGAAATTGCTGAGCGGTCGGGTTAGAACAGATAAAAGGAAGTACTTCTTCACCCAAAGAGTGATTAACACATGGAATTCACTGCCACAGGAAGTGGTGGCGGCTACAAGCATGGACGGCTTCAAAAGGGAATTAGATAAACATATGGAGCAGAGGTCCATCAGTGGCTATTAGCCACAAGGTATAGATAGGGGCTCTGGGGCAAGTGATGCTCTGTCTTCTTGGTGCTTGGGGGGGTCAACAGTGGGAGGGCTTCTAATGTCCTGGCCCCACTGGTGGACCTCCTGATGGCACTGGTATTTCTGGCCACTGTGTGATACAGAGTGTTGGACTGGATGGGCCTTTGGCCTGATCCAACATTGGCATCTCTTATGTTCTTATGACTCTTACTTATTTGTTTTAAATGCTAGGTGGTGCCTGAGGAACAACGCTTGACAGTTGCTATCATTTTAGTACTCTGGGTCTCTGCTCTGGCATCATCTCTAATTGACAATATTCCATTCACTGCTACAATGGTAAGTTGCTGTGCTGTCGTTTCCTTTTGTTATGGATAAACAAGTGCAACCCCACAGTACTGGCACAACCCTAGCTGCCTAAAGGTCCTTCTTTCAGGCCTTCTACAGTTGCTTTGTTATCAAGAACTCCCCTTTCTTCTGCTTAGAAGGAACAGGAGGGTAGTTGTGGTAGTCTGCTGTGGAAAAGCTAGATTTGAGTCCAGTTGCACCTTAGAGACCAACAAGTTTTTCAGAGAACAAGCTTTTGAGAGTTCGATGAGGGGAGCTTTGAATCTTGAAAACTTATGCCCTCAGATTATTGTTGTGATTTGCCCTGAGCCTGCTGCGGTGGGGTGGGCGTAGGGTTGCCAAGTGTTATCTGTATCTGGAGCGGGGGACTCCCGGCTT
>NW_015213791.1:0-995 GCF_001447785.1 Gekko japonicus | reverse complement strand
ACGTCTTACCGAGCCCTTCTAAAGTCTTGAGAGGTTGATCCAAAATTTTAATTTATGAGAAACCATTTTTTGCCCCTTCTTATATTTGGAGCTGGGTTCATTGGATGAGTATTATGTATTTTGTATCTTCTTCTGTACGTGTCTACTTCAGTCAAGAGTGAACAAAACTGTACTTCCAATGTTCTCTTTAAGCTGCGGAGTCTTGTGAGCAAAAATTCTATTCTGTGAGCTACTAGCATTGAAGTTGGGAGCAGGTGATCTGGCTACTGCATAAATTAGTTTGCTCTGGAGCCATCCTGCCTGTGCTAAGACAAAAACCTGTGAGCCAGAGGCTAAAAAACTGTGAGCTAGATCACACTAAATCCGCTTAGAGGGAACACTGCTTATTTCTGAGTAGAACATGCCTGAGACTGCTTACCTTATCAGTCTTAGACATTTTATACCACACTTTGACTGCTGTTGCTTTTTAAATGCATTTTTACTCTTACTGGTTTTATTCATTTATTTAATAAAACAATACCTTTACAAAAAAATACATGATGGCTTTATTTGTTAAATCCACAATTTTACTATAGCAGCTTTTGGGGTTATTTTTTTTTACTCTTATTGTCTCTATCCCCTCTTAACAATTTGATTTTTTTTTGAGAAAGAGAGACTCGATGTGCATTGTATTCCACCGCAGTACTCCAAGAGCTCATGGTACAGAAATGATTTTAAATAAATCATACAGTGTTGGGAAAGGGCTCTGCAGGACCAAGGACAGCTCTTGATTAAAAGAGAACTCGGTGCAAGCCTCAGCATAGATCCCGTACCCTAAAAATGGACTGAGAAGGGGCAGAACCCCACCAATAATTAAGCGAATTTGCAGAAGAGAGAACTGCATAAGCCACACTGCATTTCCATGCCACATAATAATGTATCCTGGGTGGAGGGGAACTTTACCGCACAAAAAAGGCTTGTTAACTGAGAAAGTATCTGAGTCTGACCATAAAAAA
>NW_015213790.1:0-1015 GCF_001447785.1 Gekko japonicus | reverse complement strand
CTGTGCGACTGAACAACAACAATACTATGCCAATAAAGGTCTACGATGATGATGTGGATGATGATAAATCTGGGTCTGGACTTTACTACTATCAGATTCAAAATGGAACTCTACCATATTCATAAGGAAACAACAAACAGAGAGAGTCAGTGTGATGCAGTGATTACAGTGTAGGACTGAGATCTGGGAAATCCAGGTTCAAATCCCCACTCTGCCATGGAGGTTTGCCGGGTGACCTTGGGCTAGTTACATACTTTCAGTCTGACCTCTCAAGGTTGTTGTGAGGATAAAATGGAGAAGTAGAAAATGATACCCATGAGGAGAAAAGTGAGGAATAAATAAAGTAAATAAAATAAACTCTTCTGCATTATACCCCCTGAAGACTGAATAAAGCTGGTGTGTGTGTGTGTGTGTGGGGGGCAAGCTGAAAGAGTTTGAGAGAAACTGACTTGAACCAGCAGCTGTGGCAAACATTTTATTACTTGTCCCCTGGAGACCATTATATGAGCAGGAACACAGTAAATACATGTATAAATGCAAATTGTTATGGAATTGTAACATATCATGTGAGTAACGCTAATTAAACAAATAATGATGGTTTATATTTTTTCATACACTTGTTTCATGACCTATATTGGGGTGACCAAACTTGCTTAATATAAGAGCCACATAGAATAAACATCAAATATTTGAGAGCTGCAAGACATGAACAAATATCACACACATGTTTTATTGGAAAATATGCAGATTTGCTTTTTATGAACATTAAATGAGACTGCCAAAAATAAAAACAAAAGGGATAAAAACAGATATTGGTATTGATATTTATTTGTCTAATGATATTTGTTTGCTAATGATATTTATTTGCCTAAGAGTCAGAGAAAGAGAGAGAGAGGTGGAAAGAAAGAGAGAGAGAGAGAGAGAGAGAGAGAGAGAGAGAGAGAGAGACAAACAAAGCAAATAGATGGGGAGGGAGGGGGGGAGGAAGGAAGGAGAAGAAGAGGAGATTGGATTT
>NW_015213789.1:0-960 GCF_001447785.1 Gekko japonicus | reverse complement strand
CAACATGCTACCGGCCTCTGAGCCATGGGCTTTGCTAAAATGAAATGGCATCCAGGTGCTCTGAGTGCAAAGCTTTGCCCCCGTAAGTGGGCTATGTACCAAAGGACCCACCCTTCCTGCCCATGCATCCAATGAAGGCCAAAATGCTGGAGCAGATGCTCCATACAGCAGCCAAGCCACCAGAGTGGAACACCCCAGAGCTCCCTGGGAAATGGGACTGGGTAGCAGTTGGCCTCCAATGCCAGACCACGGGACCACAGAAACCCTTCCTCTTGCAGCCACGACATGGCATGTGTGATGTTGTTATCGATGCCTACTCCATGGTGAGCTGGAAACATTAATTAATGACTGATAGGCAGACTAAGGGCACTGTGGGCAAGAGGTCTGCTTAGGCACGACCCTCAGAACTACTTGGTGGTTGCACCAAAACTGGACCTTCTAATTCCAGAATTCTTCCCCCCCCCCATATAACTTGCCCCCCCCCCATATAACTGCCGCCGCCAATTCAAAAAATGGTCCCGGTCTATGCCCGTACCTGCCCATCATGCCTGCCATTGATCAGTGCACCACCCCATTGTAATACTCCCAGAGCTGTTACTACCCATTTTGTCTGACTGTATCTATATGCTGTCATCCCATTACAGCAAGTTCAGCAAATCCCACCTGGCTGTCTAACTGTGTCCTCCTCTGCCCCCTGGTACTTGACCTATGGCCACTGATATGAGATCTTTCAGAGCCATTGGAGGTCCCCACATCCAACAAGCAGGACTGGTCCTCTCGATGTGCTTCTGCTGCCAGTTGTCTAGGCAAACCACATGCTGCGAAGAAGCAGTGGGAGTAGCAGAGGAGGCCACCTTAGCCTGACAGGTGGGCCTTTTTGGAGGCTTGCTGCACCAGAATCAAAGAGAGATGTTTAGATTTTGCAAGCCCCCCCCTCTCAATTTAACCTGCGTTAGTGCT
>NW_015213788.1:0-1001 GCF_001447785.1 Gekko japonicus | reverse complement strand
TAGGATGGATAGAGATGCAGAAGGCATGTCTTGCCCTCATGGTGCCAAGATGGAGAAGAGAAGTGTAGTGTGGAGAGAAGGTGTCAAGCCGGAAGGGAGGAAGATTCCCTGAGAGTAACAATCTACACATCAAAGGAATAGCATCAGAGCCCTGGAAGGGAAGGGTGATCAGGGTCCTCCTGGCCTGTCTACCTCTCGGACTCTCTATGGTCCAGCTTCTGAAGTCTGAGGCTAAGAGGCAGCACAAAGTCCTTCACTTCTGACAGTGTCGTGTTGCCAGCCTCCAGGTGGGGCCTGGAGTTCTCCTGGTATTACAGCTGATCTCTAGACTACAGAGATCAGTCTGTTCCCCTAGAGAAAATGGCAGCTGCGGAAGGCAGATTCTATGGCATACCACAGGTTCTAGGAGAAATCCCTCCCTCAACTCCCACCTCTCCCTCGATACCATGCCCAGATCTCCAGGAATTGCACAGACCAGAGCTGGCAACCTTACGACTGGGATCCCAGCCTTGCTTCGAAGAGTTTCTGGAATCTCGGGCTTGTCAGGATCCTTAGTCAGGTCACACCACACAGGGCTTCCTAAGAAGATAACTGTTTATTAGGAGTTCCAATACTAAAGAACACGTGTACAGCTTGTGTCAGGAATAGCCTTCAGTATAAGGGCTTCAGACTTATAGTAAAATCAAACACACCCCGTGGGAGCAAGCCAATGATTATAGATTGCGCGCTCGGGCAGAAGCAAGCGGGCAAAGCGCAAAAGCCGTTAACTTCCCCAGCGGAGTTAATTGCAGCTGGAGACGGCAAGGTCGAGCCTGAGATAGCGCACATAAGCAGAGCAGGGAAGGGCTGAGAATAAGGAGGAGGGCACCCCTCCACACACATTCCAGATCTATGATGGGCTACCTGACAGGGCTACTGTGAGTGCTGGGGAACAGAGTTGCCAACTCCAAGTGTGGACATTTATTTCATTTGTTTTATTTTATGTGTTTTATTAAACCTAG
>NW_015213787.1:0-983 GCF_001447785.1 Gekko japonicus | reverse complement strand
AACCCAGAAAACCTCTGACTTGTCAGGATGAATTTGCGTTTCGTTCACCTTCATCCAGCCGATTACTGATCCAAACACTGGTTCAGAACATCAAGAGCATCATGGAATTCAGGCAATGAAAAGTGCTGGAATCTCCCAAGATTCTGACAATTTCCCACAAGGCAGCAGGAAGTGGTCCCATTTATAATATAGGAGGAACCTTTGGCTTTTGAATGGTGTGTTGGGGAGGAAGACATACACAGAGGTTGAGAACAGAGCACATAGTCTAAAATGGACGAGGTAAAGAAGATGGCAGAAAGGGTGAAAAATATATGAACACGGCAAGAAAAAGAAATATGGAGTCTGTACGATTATTTTGCTCACCTTTGAGGTGGAACGGTAGGCCTAGAAAGAAAGGATTGGATTTAGTGTACCTTTACTTTTCCCTTTGCTCAGATGTTTTGGTCAGTTATGTTCAATGGTATGCTTTTTCTATTTGTAAGCAATGCCTGCTTATGCAAGTCAAGAAAATTAATATGAAATTCCTTTTTGCTTGCAGCCAGCAAAATGTCACTGGATGTTTGTTTGTGTGTTAATAGAGGTGATAAGGGGAAAAAACTAAAAGTCTATCCCCAGAAACATCAAGAAGGTGCAGGCAGGCCATGGAAATGGCTGGAATTGTCTAGGATCCTGGTATATTTCTGCTAGGCAACAGGCAGGGTTGCCAAGTTCCCTTTGGCCGCCGGTGGGGGATGGGGGCATCGAGTTTCCAGATCCAGGTTGGGAAGCTCCCGGAGATTTGGGGATGGAGCCTGGGGAGGACAGAGACCTCAGTGGGATACAATGCTATAGGAGCCACCCTGCAAAGCATCCATTTTCTCCAGGGGAACTGATTTCTTTAGTCTCTCAATAACTGCAGAAAGCTCAGTCTAAAGCTCCAAGGGAGAACTTCCGATTTTCCTCGGTCAATCATTCAATTTACCTGGAGCAACTATTCCTCAGTG
>NW_015213786.1:0-999 GCF_001447785.1 Gekko japonicus | reverse complement strand
CTCACTAGATTATTTTTTTGTCAGGACCTATTATTTCCTGTTGTCTGATTGAGCCTCTCAGACAAAAAAGAGTCAAGTACATGCTGTAGACTCTAGAAGAGTCTTAGGAAGACCTGGCACCAGTGTTCCCTCTAAGCTGAGTTAGTGTGAGCTAGCTCACGGCTTTGTAGGCTCCAGCTCACACACTTTTGTCTTGGCTCAGGAAGGCTGGCTCCAGAGCAAATTGATTCATGCAGCCGGCAGATCACTCACTCACAACCTTAATGCCAGTGGCTCACAAAGTAGGATTTTTGCTCACAAGACTCCACAGGTTAGAGGGAGCATTGCCTGACACCCTAGTGGAAAGACTGGCACAACAGCTATATTCCCCAACTAGAGAACTTTTGTTAGTATTATTATCACCCCATTGAATAAGAGCTGTTGCCAGCTGAAAGACACAAACTCCAAAATTTAATTGATACAAATTAAACTATTGAAGCATTTTGCACAACACATGACAAAGCATAATAACCTTAAGTGCAAGAAAAATAGGAAAAGACAAGGAAATAGTAAATCAGAAAGATATATATGGCTCCAGAGATTAATGTGGGATACTTTAATAGAAAATGGGTGGATGGATAATTCATAAATCTATACAAGGGATTTAATGGTAGCCCTTGGTAGACAGCAGAGTTGGCAGTAAAAAGATAAACCATAAACAATGAAACTGTGCAAAATGATCCAGCCACTTAAAAGAAAAAAATGCCATGGCATTAAAGCTAAAGCAAGCAACATTTGCCTTTATTTATTTATGTATTAGTTAGTTAGTTAGTTGGTTGTTTAGTTAGTTAGTTAGTTAGTTAGTTAGTTAGTTAGTTAGTTAGTTACATTTATACCCCACTCTCCCAGCCATGGCCGGCTCACAACACCAAAGTTCCAAAGTTCTAAACGTTGCAAAGCAAAGCAGTTTCACCATCACCTTTTATAGGCTTGGCTACCTGGAGACCTGGAAGAGATCCT
>NW_015213785.1:0-1119 GCF_001447785.1 Gekko japonicus | reverse complement strand
CTCCACAGCTTAGAGGGAACATTGAATGACACCTTTCTAAAATTTTGCTTTTTTAAAATAAAAGATTGGCCCTGTTCCCTGGTTTTGGTGTCATGCATTTTTTTAATTTATTTGAATTATTTTATGTACACTTTATTTCAAATGCCCTTCTAATGTCTTGATGTCTGCTGTCTTGGCGGACCCTATTTGGGTGGAAAGGTAGCAGGGAAATATTTTAAGTAAATCAGTGTAAATATTCAGGGATAAATTGCACAAATTATCCTTGCTAGTTCTTTCATGCTGTCTGTCCTATCCAGCCGCTTCCAGATGCCTCATGAATGGGCTCCGTTGTTAATGACACAAGGCCCCGGCGGACCCGGAGTGCATACTTGATGAGTAATAATCTGCTTTCTGGAGGTTGGGTTCTCATAAGCACCCATCTGCGCGCCACAGGAAGTAGCATTTTGCCTCTGTCACTAACAGTTTGATGTGATGCAAACAGCAACAGAGATCCTTTTTACCCCTTCCATCAGATCAACATACCAGTTGGAGGGCATTTCTTCTGCTCATATTCGCCAGTTTGGTGTAGTGGTTAAGTGTGCGGACTCTAATCTGGAAGAACCGGGTTTGATTCCCCACTCCTCCACTCGCACCTGCTAGATGACCTTGGGTTAGTCATAAATTCATTCAGAGCTGTTCTCTCAAGGGCAGCCCCACCTACCTCACAGGCAGTGTTCCCTCTAAGCTGAGTTAGTGTGAGCTAGCTCACAGTTTTTGAGCCTCTGGCTCACACATTTTTGTCTTGGCTCAGGAAGGACGGCTCCAGAGCAAACTAGTTTATCCAGCAGCCAAATCTCTTGCTCACAACTTTAATGCCAGTAACTCACAAAGTAGAATTTTTGCTCACAAGACCCCACAGCTTAGAGGGAACATTGCTCACAGGGTGTCTGTTGTGGGGAGGGGAAGGGAAAGGAGTTTGTAAACCGCTCTGAGACACCTTTGGGTGGTGAAGGGCAGGGTATAAATCCAATCTCCTCCTCTTCCTCTTCTCATATTCGCTCAGATTTGAAAATTCTTCGAGCACAGGGTATGCCCCCCATTTTACCAAACGAATCGATTTAAAATATAAGTTGTGTCACA
>NW_015213784.1:0-994 GCF_001447785.1 Gekko japonicus | reverse complement strand
AAAATGGACTCTATGACTTTATATCCCTCCCCCAAAACCCCACTCATAGGACTAGGGTTACAGAGGTGGAAAACAAATGCAAACACAAAGTTATCTTAGGCGTGATTACATACCATAATGGAGTAAGTAGGTTACAAAGGTGGGAGGACATTGTAGTGAAAAGGGAGGTGATCCACGCAATAAACATGGCAATAAATAGGGGTGCCGACCTCCAGGTGGTGGCAGGAGATCTCCCACTATTACAACTGATCTCCAGGTGAGATCAGTTCCCCTGGAGAAAATGGACTCTATGACTTTATATCCCTCTCATAAAACCCCACCCTCCTCAGGCTCCACCTCCAAAAATCTCCGGGTGTTTCCCAACCTGGAGCACATGGCGGGCACCTAGGGGAGGTGCCTGAAAGCACCCTGGTGCCCGTGGCCGTGGGCACCACATTTTGGGGGGTATTTGTGTATATTTGTGCCTGGAAGTCATGGTTGACTTCTGGTGATCCCTAGTGGGGCTTGGACATTTCAGAGAGGTGGCTTGATTGCCTGCCTCGGCATCCCAGCCCTGGTATTCCTTCCTGGAGGTCTCCAATCCCAGTACTTGCCCCTGGGCACCACACTGAGGAACATTGCTCCCTATATTTCTCCCCTCTGGGTCCAATAATCAGCTTGGTTCAGGGGAGAATGAGATGAAAAGATAAAACTCCTCCCTCAGTATCATTGTGCCAGTCCTGTTTTGTACATTTTTGTGGCTGCTTCCAAGGTAAAATTAAGGTGTGGGGAAACAGGTGCAAAATGGAGGGTTTGTTTGTTCGTTCAGGGTTTGTATTCTGGGAGGGGAAGGCTGCTGTAGGAAGGCGGGGCTGCGTCATCCATCATTTCTTCCATACTTGGAAGATCCTCTCTGTGTCCTTGATAATCCCCACGGGGTAGAGCAGCAGTACAAGCACTGTCTTGGGAGAGTATGCTGTGCGTGGCTGAAAACCAGGGGTCGTTTCGTAGAAAA
>NW_015213783.1:0-995 GCF_001447785.1 Gekko japonicus | reverse complement strand
TAGCCACAGCTGCCATTTCCTGGTAAAAACAGAATGTGACCGAAACCTCCTCTCTAAATCCAGAAAAGCAGCAACAGGACCAATGAACGTACCTAAAGATCTACTACCCAAGTGATTCATTTCCTTTCCATCGAGACCTCTCCACACCTGCCTCTACCCCACCCCAACTGGCATCAACTTTCAAGCTGGTTTCCAGGGCAGAGCACAGTTGGAAGACTATCACCAGCTAGCCCAATGGTTTCAGTGGGGTGGGGACACCAAAGCCTTTTCATATTCGGGCTCAAACCACTTAGATGCCAGGCATATTCAGTAACTTCGTCTGCTTGAACTCCAAAAGCCATGGCAAGGCCATGAGAGACCCTGAAGCAACCCTAGGCTTAAGATTCATTTATTTAGGACGACATCTAATTCATAGCACAATTCTGAGTTGCTCTAGTCTAAGCCCCATTCATTTAAATGGGCTTAGACTAGAGCAACTCATCTTTAGAATTCCATCTTCTTTTTTTACTGCCAGTGCTGAGGTGAGATTTTAAATAGTGGCCCTTGAAGTCCTTTTTATAAATTATAATTGTTTTGTTTATACTGTAGGACACTGTATTCCAAGACAGGTAGCTTATAATTTTTGTTAAACTTTGCCCACAGACACAACCAGAACTTTTCACCCAAAGGTGCTCTTCCATCTCTACTGAACAAAATTTGAGTCCAATAGCTGCTTTAAGATCTACAGTTTACTTCTGGGTATAAGCTTTCATGTGCCTGCCCAGAATTAAGCTTTGTTGGTCTTAAAAATGCCACTGGACTCAAACTTTGTTGTTACTACAGATTGACATGGCCACCCACCTGAATCTATTTCCATTTGTACTGTCCACCACCACCATATACTATGTACAAAATAGAAAAAGACCTGCCTCAATAAAATTGAACAAAAAATACGAGCTCCATTTTTCTAGTTCTTACGTAAGACTGGCTTCAGAAGCAATACTTCTAGGCTTTAC
>NW_015213782.1:0-1006 GCF_001447785.1 Gekko japonicus | reverse complement strand
GCGCTCCCGCAGGAAGTGACCCCTGATTGCTCACAAGACTCCAGAGCTTCGGGGGAGCATTGACCATCGCTCTCCTCAGCCGAAAGCCTGGTGGAACATCTCTGCCTTACGAGCCCTGCAGAAAGGTGACAAATCCTGCAGGGATCAGATGTTCTCGGGCAGGGAGTTCCACCAGGTAGGGGCCAGGGCTGAAAAAGCCCTGCCCGTGGTTGAGGACAGCCCGATCTCTCTTGGGCCAGGGACCACCAGGGGGTCCCCACTTCCTGAGAATTATGCTCTTCTCAGGGCATATTGAGAGAGGCGGTCCTGAAAGTATGAGGCTCCCTGACCACCAAGGGCCTTAAGGGTTGTAACCAACACCTTGAACTTGATCCGGTGCTCCACCGGAAGCCAGTGTAGCTCGCACAGCACAGGTGGAATGTGTGCCATCTGGGGCGTCCTGGTATGGACCCTCACAGCTGCATTCTGGAGCAGGTGATACAACCCCCATTTCCACTCCCGTGGACTCACGACCCAATGCTCCCTCTAAGCTGTGGAGTCTTGTCAGCCGAAATTCTACTTTGTGAGCTTGCTAGCATTAAAGTTGTGAGCGAGCGATTGGGCTACGTTAGTTTGCTCTGGAGCCGTCCTTCCTGAGCAAAGAGGAAAATGTGTGAGCCGGAGGCTAAAAGACTGTGAGCTAGCTCACGCTAACTCAGCTTAGAGGGAACACTGCTCATGACTGGAGGGTATCTTCGTCTCCAGGTCAAAGCATCTCCAGTTTTGTTAATAGAATGACTACTATGTTTCCCTTCTCCTCTCAGCCTTTTAAGGGTCCTGTCCCATTTGCATCATAGAGGCCAAGGCCGTAATTCGACTGCGGCTTGGCCGCACTGTCCACCACCAACGAGGAGCAGAATGCTGAGTGGACGGAACCTCTGAATTTTTTTAAAAAAATATTAGAAGTGCTAAATGTATTCCTCTGCTATCATTCATGACCACTGAGTGGCGCACAGCACTCAAGAAT
>NW_015213781.1:0-991 GCF_001447785.1 Gekko japonicus | reverse complement strand
AGAAAATCCTAAGAACTCAATTCAAGAACTACTGAAAGTGATCCGAGAATATGGACAAGTTGCTGGTCTTAAAATTAACTATAATAAAACCAAACTACTAACGAAAAATTGTGACTCAGCTATTAAGCAAGAATTACAAAATCTTACATCCATGCAAATCGTCAAAAAGGTTAGATATTTAGGTATAATAATGTCAAATCGAAACAGCACATTCATTGAGGATAATTACACTAAATTATTGGAAGAAATTAAGAAAGATTTGATGAATTGGAAAGAGTTACATCTCTCTATGTCGGGAAGAATAGCAACGGTCAAAATGAATATCTTACCGAGATTTCTATTCTTAGCCCAGAACATTCCAGTGTTAAAAAGACCACAATATTTTGTTGAATTGGAGAAAAAAATAAAACAATTTATATGGAACGCCAAAAGAGCAAGAATTAAAATAGTTATTACAGGACAGAAAGGATAGAAATGGATTTGCTTTGTCAAATTGTAATCTATATTACCAAGCGGCCTGTTTAGGATGGATTAAAGATTGGATCAAGTTGGAGGATTGGAGATGTCTAAATCTAGAAGGATTTGACCTTGCCATGGGCTGGCACACCTACATTTGGTATGGGAAAGATAAATCACATTCCCTCTTTAAAAACCGTATTTTAAGAGCGGCCCTGCTTAAAGTATGAAATATAATAAAACAGAAATTCTATACTAAAATACCAAAGTGGTTTCACCCATTGAAGCTTTTGTAATGCCATCGCTCTCAACAAATTATAATAAAGGATCCTATGAAGAATTATTAGATGAGACAAACAAACTAAAATCAGAAGAGAAACTACAAACACAATACAATTTGAAATTATCCTAGTGGGGAAAGACTCAGCTAAAATCAAGATATCAAAAAGTCTTGAAAACTGGTTTCTATGAGAAGAAAAATGATTTAGATAGAATTTGGCTTTCAACAAATGATAAAATGATCCAGAAATTATAT
>NW_015213780.1:0-1029 GCF_001447785.1 Gekko japonicus | reverse complement strand
TTACAGCCACTAGTTTGAAGCTAAAGGGCTATTAAACTCAGGAATGAGCCATTGTTACTATTTTTGTTTCTTTTTCCATTCCTTTCTGTCTTTGCCAATCATTTCCATTCTCTGTTTTTCATTTGGGGTTTTGTTATAGATTCAACTGTATTGTTTAATTATCAATTTTGAAGATCTATATTCCATTTTTCTTGGGCCTTCTCAACACTGCTAACAAAAATCAGGTTAAAATAACAGTAAAATACTAATTTGCACAGAGACAACAGACAGGTTGCATGGTTTGTGATGGGGCAGATTGGCCATTAAGGCACCCAGGAAACGTTTCAGTGGGCATTACAGTGTTCCCTCTAATCCGAGTTAGTGTGAGCTAGCTCACCATTTTTTAGCCTCCGGCTCACACATTTTTGTCTTCGCTCAGGAAGGACGGCTCCAGAGCAAACTAATTTATGCAGTAGTCAAATCGCTCACTCACAACTTTAGTGCCAGTAGCTCACAAAGTAGAATTTTTGCTCACAAGACTCCGCAGCTTAGAGGGAGCATTGGTGGGCAATGGCCTGGAGGCTGTGCCACCTTCAAGGATCTCCCTAACCCCAGATGAGTCTTTTCTCATGTCAGGCAGCCCAATGCAAAACAAATCTGTCCTATTACGGGGAGCTCCTGAATGAAATGAGCCTCATATCTGCTGCTGCTCCTGTTCCACTGAGGTGAGGACAGGGTGGTCTTGCGCACAGCAGCACTGGCCATGTTGACTGTAACCACCAGCAGCAGCCAATCCTCCCTCAGTTGGGGGCACTGCGGGAGAAGGGTGTGTGGCCCTTCCCAACATGGTCTAAACCTTCCTCCAGGCCCCCTGGCAGCTTGCTTCTCTTTCTCCGTTGCCTTTACTTGTGCACAGCAGCCAACTGTCCCCATAGTGACCAGGTGCTGTGCATCAGGAGACACAAAGGCAAGGCCTCAGAACTTGGAAGGGAAGCTGGGAATCTTGATCCTCCTGGCAGGTAATTCCTACAAAGGTCAGGTGTTGGGAAA
>NW_015213779.1:0-1010 GCF_001447785.1 Gekko japonicus | reverse complement strand
TTTGCAGGAAATAAATCCTGCAATCTTTTAAAAAGATAAAATCAGGGGAGTTTTAATCCGAAATAATATTGGTAGCTTGAAGAAAACAATGTCCTCTGAGCTCTCTGTCACCATTTAGGAGGTTTCTAGGCAACCACAACTATATTGCTTCCAAGTCTCAGTTTCTGTAAAGCAAAGGTATGGGTGGGGGAAGCAGGGGTAGACTCAAAAGACAAAACAGCCCTGGAAAGGGTCCTGTCCTCCTCCTCCTATGACTGCCAGCCTCCAGGTGATGGGTAAAGATCTCCCACTATTACAACTGATCTCCTGGCAACACCTGGAGAAACACCGGGAGAAAATGGTGACTCTGGAAGGTGGACTCTGGCATGGAAGTCCCTCCCCTCCCCAAACCCTGACCTCCTCAAGCTCCACCTCCAAAACCTCCAGGTATTTCCCAGCCCAGAGCTGGCAACCCTACTTCTTCCCCTGTCCCCGAGTGGCTGAGGAATTGCTGGGAACAGGCTCAGTAATGACTACTGGAGGAGGAGGAGGAAGAGGAGGAGACTTGAATGTAAACTATGCCCTTCACTTGAAGTCTCAGAGCAGCTCACAATCTCCTTTCCTTCCTCTCCTTGCAACAGACACCCTGTGAGGTAGGTGGCCACGGTGCAACTGGATCCAGCCCAGTGTGGTACCAGTGGCCACCACACAACTGGGCCCAGTCTGGATCAGTGCCAGCAGTGGTCACTATGCAACTGAGCCTTTCCCAGCAGTGGCAGCCACTGTGCAACTCAGCCAGTGTTTTCCTGGGGAGAAGCTGCCAGCAGGAGGAAGGAGGGAAAGCTGAAGACAGGAGAGCATGTAAATATAGGTTACCTTGTGGGTGGGAAGAAGAGAAGGAAGCCAGAAAAGAGGAGAGGCTATGGGAACTGCCAGGGAAGGGAAATAGGGAATGCATACAGGGGGAAGTGAGATGCCCACTGCGAGTCTTTGTGGGTCCCACTTCTAAATACCTTGACAATAGTTCCTTT
>NW_015213778.1:0-1000 GCF_001447785.1 Gekko japonicus | reverse complement strand
CGCCCTCTCCTGGCACCGCGGAGAAGGCATCTTTCCCGGCTGCTACAGTGGTCTTCTCTGAACCTTTATCTCCTGACTTCCTTCGTTGACCCCCCAGCGCGGCTTCCCTCGTTCTCCCCACCTGACAGCAACCAGGTGGCACTTCGGGGGCCATGACGTCACACGTTATGCTGCTTAGGGATTCATCTGAAAATGTACAGCGTGGATGCATCCCGTAGACTTACCCTGGAGTGTCTGCTGGGTGGCAGAAGGCAGATCTGGTGTACCGGGCAGGTTCTGTTGGTTGCTGTGATTGCTTCTGAAGAATAGGCCTTGCTTTTTAAAGCAAGAAGACCAGGGTTCCCTCTAAGCTGAGTTAGTGTGAGCTAGCTCACAGGTTTTTTTAGCCTCCGGCTCACACACATTTTTGTCTCAGCTCAAACTGATTTATGCAACAGCCAAATGGCTCGCTCACAACTTTAATACCAGTAGCTCGCAATGGAGAATTTTTGCTCACAAGACTCCACAGCTCAGAGGGCGCATTGCTTAGGACACACATGCAACTGCCTTATGCAGAACCAGACCCTCAGCCCATCAAAAACAGTCTTGTCTCTTCAGACTGGCAGCACTCTCCGCGGTCTCAGGCGGAGGACTGGTCTTTTTAAACAGGAGACGCCACTGGGGATGGCACCAGGGAACGTCTTGCCTCCACCACCTAGCTGAGCCCCCTCCCCCATACTATTAAGAGATCCTGAGTATGCAAAACATGGTGGTGGCCTTTATAGGTGCACGGAAAAATAGGCCATACAAAACTGCAAGCAGGCCATGCATGCTCCAAGGTGCAGAGATGTTTGTGATCGGTCTTCACTCCTGTTCTGTTTGTGAACTAGGAGTGCTCTTACCTGCTCACAAACCACTTCAAGAATCCAGATCCAGTGTAGAAGACCAGACAACTTTTGAAAGAAGGGAGCCCAAGAGATGGGAATTCCCTCTCCCCCTTTGCTTTTGAGGTGAATGTCTG